>NC_060145.1:206986902-207289932 GCF_021461385.2 Schistocerca piceifrons | reverse complement strand
AGAAGTAATACAATCATAATAAATTTCTTTCTGATAAATGTTCCTTTGCCAATTACACAGTAGATCTAATACATGTTAAGGACAAGATCATGACAGAGGGTATTTTCATACTTGACAGTAAATCAACATCTATCCAGTGACTTTCACAGGTCAAACCAAATGAGAACACATATATAAGGCTACAAACAGTCTAACCTAATTGTAATCACATCTCAGTTGTAAAGTAATAAATTGTTGCCATAACAGCACAGATATCTTAAGTAAACTTCACACCAACTTTAAACATTTTCACAACTTTTCACAAAATCATCAGCACAATGAGAGTACATCATTATTACCATAGTGAGAGTATCCTCAAAATTCATATTCTGTTTGTATTATTAAACCACACATTATTAAACCCGCCCTAAGTTTTTACTCGCATCCAGATAACCAGAAAAAGGCAGCTGGCTTAGTATGTGATATGTGCACCAGTTCCTTTTATCATCCAGTCTCTAAATATTTGTCTGAATCAGAAAGTGGAAGAGGCTGAATTTGTACAGGAAAGTAAGAGAGGATGAGACTTGAAAAGGAAAGAGTCACACCAGCTCGGAGTCTTGAGTTTGCTGCCCCCAAATTGCAAAAAGAGCGTGAAGCCTCCTGAGGAAACACAATTCTTGTAATGCTATATGAGTGATGAAGGCTGTTCGTTTAATTTCAGCTGCATAACATTCCTGAGTCCAAATAATATTTGTACTTAGGATATACAAGTATATAAGCATTTGGGTGTGGGTTTTCAAGAATTTCAAATGGTCCTACATAAATATCAAAAAATTTCTTTATTTCTCTATTTAGTGCTTTGGATTTGGTGTAACTTTTTGTCAAAACTAGATCCCTAACTTTGAATTCTGTGTCATTGCACTTTTCTTTTTTCATAACAATCTTACATAGTTCTTCTATCTCCTCGCTTTCAGCTGCTGTTATACTTTTACAAGCTGGAAATTCTGTAAGTTCTTTGATTACGTAAGGTGGTTTTTGGTCAAATATGATCTCATACTTTCATTCCATAATCTCATATGGGATAATATTTTGGGGTAAATCTTGAAGTCAAACAAAAGTTTTCAAGGTCCAAAAGCATGTAATACGTATTATTTGTGGAGTAAATTCAGGGACCTCCTGCAGAAACCTCTTCAAAGAACTGGGTATACTAACTACTGCCTCTCAGTATATTTACTTCTTAATGAAATTTGTCGTAAATAATATATCTCTTTTTCCAGCAAACAACTCAGTTCATACATACAATACCAGGAACAAAAATGATCTGCACAAGGACTTAAAAGCACTTACTTTAGTTCAAAAAGGGGTCCACTACTCAGGAACACTCATCTTCAATAATTTGCCAGGAAACATAAAAAATTTAGTTAGAAATCAGTTTAAAAGGAGCCTGAAAGACTTACTACTGGCCAACTCCTTCTACTCCATTGGCGAAATTTTTAATAGAAACAAATGATGTATTGTATTTATTCATACTATTAGTATTGTTATTTCAGCTTAAAAAAAATCGACATGTTCCACATCCACGGGGATCTCCTCAGCACGGATATATGGAACGAAAAACTAATCTAATCTGGGTGAAGCCGTGGGTTTTACGACGACACGATAAAAGCATTCAACAAAACTTGTTACTTGAGCTTACAGTGGAAGATGTCAAGTCGTACATAAATTACTTAAGAATGGATGAGCGTACATTTCTGTATGTGCTCAATGAAGTGTATCCTCATATCACAAAGCACAATATTCACTTAAGAACTGCTACATCTTCAGAAGACAGGCTCACTATAACACTCCGATTCCTTGCTACAGGAGAGGGTTATGTTAGGTTAGGTTAGGTCAGGTTAGGTCTCCAATCTTCTTAATCTATTTTTGTATTCAGGGTGCCTCACGTTGTAAAGCGCCTCATCAGCTTCAGACATCTCTATTAATTTTGTAGTTGTCGGCACACACCAATTGTATTTACCGGCAATGGTTATAAAAACACTACAGACGACAGAACGCTGCAGCGATGCTAGCGCTCCTTGTGGTAACATGTCACATTGCAGTGAACAGAAGACAAGTGGTTTCTTTGATCAAATATACAGCGAGGCCCTAGATTTGATCAAATATTGGACGACATTTGACAAAGTCCCTATTACACTATCAAATATCTTTGACAAAAATATTGGACAAAGATATTGGACAAAGAAATTTTATAGTGTAATACTAGCCTAATGGGTTATTGTAAGAACTACAGCTTCTTTCTATTATTGTTCACCTTTCCATTTTTCTGAAGTTCTCTTTCTATCTCCTTTCTCTTACAGATAGGAATAGCATACGGTTTTATGAAAAACGGGTCATGAGCTTTCAGTTTTAGTCTACTTTGATACCCTTTTACTCTCCCCTGTCATTATAATCCCACAAAAAATTTTCAAGCTCTCTCCTGTTCTCTGCATTAAGGCTTTCAGTTTTAGAGACCTTTTTAACTACTAGTTTATTGTTATAATTAACACTACCCTCATTAATATCAAATTCTTCCCCTTCCTCACAATAACCATCACCGTTAGTCTCTTGCATCCCTCTAATCAGACTACTTAGACCATGATCTTCCATTACTATACTCATTTCCCCATGAATTCCACTTTTTGGTTCAACAAATGTTATTTTCATGTCACCCCAGTTAAAATTTAGCTTAGCCTTAACAATCCAGTTCATACCTAGTATCAAGTTTTCATTCAGATCTTCAATTACTAAGCATCCTTGTATAAATTGTACGTCATTAATCTTAAATTCAAGTAAGACTTGTCTGGTAATCAACTTACTGCTTTCTGGAGTTGCCCCTTTTATCCTTACCCCTGTTACTGGAAATTCTGGGAAGTTTTTATTATGTTTGACTCTTTCTCTTAGCTTTCTCGATATTCCTGTAATTGGGCAGCCTGTATCCAGAAGACAGTTTCCTATCCAATCATTAATCTGTACTACAATATACGGACTTCCAAATTCTTTACCCATTTCATTGACCTCATTTTCAAATAACAAATCTTCTTGTATGTCCCAAAAATTCACCCCTTTATCACAATCACTACATTTTATTACAGATTCTACACATTTACTAATCATATTACCACCAGGAGGCTGTACCACAATGTTAAGTCCCGTAGTGCTCAGAGCCATTTCAACCATTTGAGCTGTGCCACATTTTTCATGACAATTTTATCATCTGAGTGCACACTTTGACAAATTTCACTTAAAACCTTACACTTTTGATCACCATACTGACATTTGCTATTATAGTCATTGACTACACGTAATGCTCTATCACTAATTAGATCTTCCTTTCCATTTTCACAAACACATTCAGACACAACAACACTAACATCAACTGGTAACATTAACCTATCAGGCACTGCTCTACTGGTTTCTAACTCATTACTCGAACACACCAGAAATTCCAGAATCTTTCAGCATCAAATCATCAACATTAACTCCTACATTTACCATCCCATCTAATTCTGTAAGTAACATATCATCATCAACATCATTATCATCATCATCTGAAACATTCTCATCAGAAACATTATCATTGCACTTAATATTATTTTCAACACCAAACTCGTTCTCTCTTCACATACTTCTTCAACAACCTCAACACTGTGACTACTCTGTTCTACCACATCATCATTTTCCTGTCTATTATCTACTGCAATTTCATCTGGAATTACTCTGTCATTCTCACTTCCACTGCCAACCACATGAACATCAGCTTCCACACATACAGCACCAGTATCATTTTCACTCATTTCGCAGTCACTCAACATTCTCACTAAACCATATTCATCAGATATGTTCTCATCACTATCAACAACTACTACTGCATTACTACTGTTAAAGAAATTTGTCAAAGAGTTTTCTTCTAATTCAAATTCAGATTTTTTACTTTTTTGTTCATCTTCGTTTTCAGATAAACATTTTTTCCAAAATTCCCTATCAAACTTCATTCTATTCACTTTAGGTTGTATTCTGGGTACAAAATTTTGGTAGGTCCTATTTGTTCTGCCTCTTCCCCTTCTGAAATTACTGCATTGTGCCTGATTGTAATTCCCATGTCTATTTGCCCCATTTTGCCAGGCTCTGAAGGAGGCAGGTCTTAGTTTATTGGACCATTTCTTCTATTTTCAAAATTGTTACTACTGTTTCCCTGATTTTGCCTTCACTGGCTATTTCTTGGTTGGAAATTCCTGTTCTCTGGTCTCTGCCTATCATTCCTCTCCCCATTTCTTCTATCATCATTTCTGAATCTGCTATTAAAATGATCATTGAAAGCTCTGTTATTGTTATTCCTGCTATCATCAGGTCTGTCATTACATCTGTCATTTCTCTCCCATGCTAAGTCCAATTTATCTACATATCTAAGAAACTGTTCCCCGTGACAAAGCCTCCCCATCATTATCGCTCATTTTATTTTCAAAGTTATATTTAATCAGGTACATGAAATCAACTGAATGTATATTGCCCTCCCCTGAAAATGTTTTTATGTTAACATTGTTCCACAAAGGACTGTAACTTCAGAAAGATTTCACAGCAGCGGAATTGTCGATTTCTTGAAATTGAGATTTGAAGTTCAAAATTTCATCCAAACAACTGCCTACATCTTCTTTTATCTCTGCAAAATTCTCATTTGCAATTTTAGTGAAATTTTGTATATTTTGATCTGTTTCTGTGAATTTCTTTACGAAATCTTTGTTGAGCTTTTTTAATTGTAACACTTCAACAGTAGCAACGTTTTCAAAATTTTCTATTGAATCTAGTCTCTCTTCAAATTTTTGGTATTCCTGTTTCAACATGACAATTTCCCCTTCTATAGTCGCCACGTTTTTGGTATTCTTGTCAACTCTTTCCCAACATTTATCTAAACTCTCCTTTGTCTCATGAATTTCGGTTCCATGATTGTCTATCTTTTTACCCATAGAATCAAGCTTTTGATCAAAAAAAGTTTTATGTTCATCAAACAATTTTTCAGTTGCCTTTTTCTGTTCTTCCATTGATCTTTTTTGTTCATCCATTAACTCAACTAATCTAGTCAAGGCTGATACATTACATTGAAATCCACGAAAGGGTGAACATTCATTACTGTGATCACTAGCCTCTCCAATTTCACTGTCTCGATTAACTACATTATTATCAGTAATATCTACGCTGTTTTGCAATTTTCCATTAACCTCCCTGTTATCATCAACTTCCCTATTGTTGTTAACCTCCCTGTTATTATTCATAATGACAATGCAAACAAAAAACAATTTCCAAAAGTAAAAATTCAAATAAATTTTGTACTTACAGGTGGTTCTCCAAGTTGTGTTTTCACATAAGTATCCTTACATCCTTTGTAGTGTTGCTCACTTTCTTCTTTGTCCTGTTCTCAAAAAAATGGAATATTATTTCAACAAGCAGGTTAACTGAAACAAAATACAAGATTATAATAGAAAGAAACATTCCACATGGGAAAAATATATTAAAAAACAAAGATGCTGTGACTTACCAAACGAGAAAGCACTGGCAGATAGACACAATAAAAATCACTCAACACACACACAAATTTCAAGCTTTCGCAACACACGGTTGCTTCATTAGGAAAGAGGGAAGGAGAGGAAAAGACGAAAGGATGTGGGGTTTAAGGGAGAGGGTAAGGAGTCATTCCAATTCTGGGAGCGGAAAGACTTACCTTAGGGGGGAAAAAGGACAGGTATACACTCGCACACACACACACACACAAACACATATCCATCCGCACATATACAGACACAAGAAGACATTTGTAAAGGCAAAGAGTTTGGGCAGAGATGTCAGTCGAGGCGGAAGTACAGAGGCAAAGATGTTGTTGAATAACAGGTGAGGTATGAGCGGCGGCAACTTGAAATCAGCGGAGGTTGAGGCCTGGTGGGTAATGAGAAGAGAGGATATATTGAAGGGCAAGTTCCCATCTCCGGAGTTCTGGTAGGTTGGTGTTAGAGGGAAGTATCCAGATAACCCGGATGGTGTAACACTGTGCCAAGATGTGCTGGCCGTGCACCAAGGATTGTTTAACCACAGGGTGATCCTCACTACCAACAAACACTGTCTGCCTGTGTTCGTTCATGTGAATGGACAGTTTGTTGCTGGGCATTCCCACATAGAAAGCTTCACAGTGTAGTTAGGTCAGTTGGTAAATCGCGTGGGTGCCTTCACATGTGGATCTGCCTTTGATCGTGTACACCTTCCGGGTTACAGGACTGGAGTAGGTGGTGGTGGGAGGGAGCATGGGACAGGTTTTACACCGAGGGCAGGTACAAGGGTAGGAGCCAGAGGGTAGGGAAGGTGGTTTGGGGATTTCATAGGGATGAACCAAGAGGTTACGAAGGTTAGGTGGACGGCGGAAAGACACTCTTGGTGGAGTGGGGAGGATTTCATGAAGGATGGATCTCATTTCAGAGCAGGATTTGAGGAAGTCGTACCCCTGCTGGAGAGCCACATTCAGAGTCTGATCCAGTCCCGGAAACTATCCTGTCACAAGTGGGGCACTTTTGGGGTTCTTCTGTGGGAGGTTCTGGGTTTGAGGGGATGAGGAAGTGGCTCTGGTTATTTGCTTCTGTACCAGGTTGGGAGGGTAGTTGTGGGATGCGAAAGCTGTTTTCAGGTTGTTGGTGTAATGGTTCAGGGATTCAGGACTGGAGCAGATTCGTTTGCCATGAAGACCTAGGCTGTAGGGAAGGGACTGTTTGATATGGAGTGGGTGGCAGCTGTCATAAAGGAGGACTGTTTCTTGTTGGTGGGTTTGATATGGACAGATGTGTGAAGCTATTCATTGGACAGATGGAGGTCAAAGTCAAGGAAGGTGAATGGGATTTGGAGTAGGACCAGATGAATCTGATGGAACCAGAGGAGTTGAGGTTGGAGAGGAAATTCTGGAGTTCTTCTTCACTGTGAGTCCAGATCATGAAGATGTCATTAATTAATCTGTACCAAACTTTGGGTCCAATACAGTTTCAAAATGAAGGTATCTTGACAAATCTGAAATAAGTTGTAACATACTTACAATAATGAAATAAATTATGCACAACAAGCTACATGCTTTCTGTCCATCACGTAAAATACAGACTTACATTGCCAACATGGCTATAACTGCCTATAATTTCTTAGAAATCCCGAACAATCCTCAGCATTATTTAGAAACATTAATAATTAAAATTGACAGAAAAGGATTGAAAATACATATCTGATTGTATATTTACTCCAGAACAGCTAGTACCCTATGATATTAGTACATGTCTGTTATTTTTTTTTAGAATAAATTCTCGAATAAGAAATTACAATAATTCATTTACATTTTTTAGCAATTACTAGAGACTCCCTTCATGGAAAATGTTCCCTTACTTTACTGAGCTTCTACACATTAGTATAATTAAGATTTCATAACTTTTTCACAAGTACATATTTCCAGAACCCCTCCTATGTCAGAAATAACTGTTTATGTTTGAAATTTACATGTTTAAATAGGTTTTAATTAGACTTTTACATTTTATGTGAAAATAAGTAACAATGTGGTAGCCTTGACGGCAAAAGTAAATATCATCATCCTTGAGCCAATACTCAAATATGCAAAGTAAATCTATAGTTTCTGGTTGGTTTTCTTAAAATACATGTAACTCTAAGATTTCATTTCATATAAGGATATGATACAATATTGCAGTTTCTCCAAGTAATTTATAAGCTACAATATGTTTTTAAGCTCACTACAATGAAGTCTTTGTGTAGTCCGTAATATGCCAGAGAAACCACTAATATCAACAGTACTACTGTTCTTAAAGTGCTTACGTGGATACTTCCCTAAGAAATCAGAATTGTTGATGTGTTGCTGCTGGTTGTATATGTTTAGGAGAAGAGTGGCAGTAGGACTGTTACTAGTGCCACTCAGTACTTCAAACATATTTAAAAAAATGATATTTCCTCTGCATATTTTTCTATAACTATCACACTGGCACACAATCATAGACATCATGCTGTATGCTGCATGCAAACTATTTAATCACCAGATCGATATTTGGTCAAAGAACCCATTGTCAGTGGCATATATTCTGCACACCCATATTAAATGGTGTGCATGTTAATTATAAAACCTCTGTGATGTCAGAATTGATGTAGATTTAGGAAAGAAAGGCATGCAGCAGCAAAAGTATAGGACTTTGTGAATTGCGGCACTCCTGAGAGAATGTGCTTCCAGGATGACTTTTCATTCCCATAGACAACACATTGTTGCCCATTTTTCAAATAGCTTGAAAACCACTTCTGTTTACTACCTGAAAAATTTAGCTATCACACTTTCTAAGCAGTACGTCATAGTTGCCAATATCAAAAGCTTTCAGAAGTCTAGTTGTGTCAATATTATGATCTTAGAGTTGTCTGTGGCATATTTCAGGTCATCAGTTACCTTAATTAATGCAGTATTTGGGCTGTAGTGTTTACAAAATCCAAACTGATATTTGTCATATAACTTGAAGCCATGTAGGTGTTCAGTAAATTGATCATGAACGCGGATTTAGATACAGCAGGTAATGCAATATGCCAACTGTTTTGTAATCATAAGACGAACGCCGATCTTCGATATTATGGTTGTACTGACACTGTCATAGTCTGTTGCTTCAGAAGAGATTTTCATTATTGATTTACTTGTTATCTTTACTGTAATATGTCTTTAGTCATGTTTAGTTTCATAGTCTAAGGATTCTTATGGGTGATAGATCTATGCAGCATGAAGATCGACTGCTGCTGAGATAAAGTTATTCAATTCATCAAATGAGACCTTAAAAACAGTTTCTGATTTTGTATTTCCAACACCCAAGCTAAAGAGATTCCTCCACAGAGTAGCAGTTTCATACTGCTGCACACAAAGGAACGAGTGGGCCTGTGACCGCACTGTGACCACTTTGCTTTACACTGTTTTGCAGCTTTCTGTATTCTTCATAACGGTCAAGTTTTGAATTTTCCTTGAAACATCTATGAGCAACATTCATTTTTTTTTTTTTTGTGATTCACTTGTCAGCCTAAGAGCAGGAATTTTTCTTATGGGGATTGTACATATAGGAGTGTATTTGTTGTAGAGAGCAGTTCACTGATTTTGACAACCATTTCACTGATTTTGCCAGCAATTGTGGGCCCTCTGGTTATTTGGTGCTATGAGGTTTTTAAACAATCAGCTGTTGGAGCATTTTTATCTATATGTTGAATGTTCCTACAACTTACATGATGTGATTTGAGTAGACCAGGAATATTACATTGTGTGCTGCAAGGCCTGTAACGTAGTCTTTTTTGTTGTGATTACATCTATAAGAGTGTGACTATGCACCATGTGGTGTGTGAGTTGTAATGGAACAATACTCAGGCTGTTGCAGCTGAACAGTCTTCTTGGGTTTAGTGTGGAAGGAGTGTCTCTCAGCGAGTTTGTGTTCATGTCTCTCGTCGTGATGACATCTTCATATTGTCCCTGATGTGAATCTAATTCTGACTGAAAGGAAGTCATTGAGTTGATTTTTGGTAGCTTGTAGATGATTTCAGTTATGCACTTCTGATTCTGTACATTTATGTCAATGAACACAGCCTGTCATTTTTTAGGAGGCTTCAATGCATTTAACATTTAGCATTTGAGGTTAGATTGCATATACACAGACAGCCCACAACACTTTTTTGCAAGTGCACCTTAAGAAATTTATGCCCTAGTAGATGAACAGATGCAGGGGCTATGTGTAGTTTTAGTCTGCCTCCCCCCCCCCCCCCCTCCATCCTCAACAAAAACTTCCTTTGTACCCAATAATTGCTCTTCTCCTTAGAACCCTTTCTAGACTCCCAATATTGATGTCACCCTATGTACTTGACCCCTATAGAAATACAGTCCTACAAAATGCCTATTTTAAGCTACAATTGAAGGATGAACCATGGTTTGCTTTGCTCAGTTGCTTAAGTGAAAGCTCTTTTCTTCCCACGTGCCTTACTGACCACATACAGTTCAAGGTCTACATTTAACCCTGTTGTATCCAATTCTAACTTTCTTCCAACAGTGGCCCTCTGTCCTTCCACACAATCAACATTAGTAACTTTCCTGGAATTCTTTAGCTCTAATATGATTTCATTTTCCTTCTGTAATATCAACATCACAGTTATAGAAATAACAGTTATTCATTACCTTAAAACCAATGCTGACCTTTTAAAATTTCTTCCTTTTGTTGTAAACCATAGTGGATGTTTAGCTGAGGGCCTATTCTGTATTTCTGACACCTTCACGTACAAACTATATCACAATTATCTCATCACAGAAGTCCAACATGACCAAGTTCTTACTGAAACCTTAGGTCAATGCTAATGTCCACCTAGATCCATTTTCCATCTCAGACAGGCAACCCCACACACCATTTTTATGTGCTTCCAAATCCCCATAAACCCAATTTCATGTATACTCTACTAGTCACTTCACTGTGACAGGTTACAACATTGCTACACAACGATCTTCAGCCTTGTTTGACAAACCAATTGATTGTAGTCTCCTCTTCTACATCCAAGCCTAATGATTTCTACCATTACCTACGTATGGGATCTGTCTTGTTACCGCCTGAGTTCTTGCTTGGCACTGCGTATATTCAGACCTGTATACAAGCATTCCTCATGGTTTTACTGTCATGGAGTACTGCTTTTCCTGTCCTACTGACACCTAACACAGAATCTCCTTCCAAATATTGTTGGACAGACAGATTGTGGTGCTCTGTTATATCTACTTGAAAGCCAAATCTACATCAGATCTGCATAATTGATGGGGTGCTCACATAGTGCTATGCCAACTAGTTTTTTGAGACTTGAAGAAGAATTCATATCCTTGCCTCGTTCATAATCACTGATTATGCTGAATGGTGCAGGTGTGTTAGTGGTGGAATTGAAGTGGCTTGGTATGAACACTGTTGACAACAAACAATGTCTTTATTAGCTTCAGTTCATATTGCTTTGTGGCTCAGTGAGGAAATAATGCCTCTCCTCATTGATTCTGGCTGATGGTGATGCATGGGCAGTGGCCCCCCAGAATGCTGTGTTGGTACCCTCTAATGCTGACATAAGTCCTGTGGACAGCTGCTGGCGATGCTCTATCATTCCACAGCTAAGTGTGGCCCCAGCATTTTAGTGGTGGTGGAGAACTTGGTGATGATATGGATGAAACCAGACTTAACTACTCATAATAATGGGGTTGTTCATAGTTACTCATGATCTGCCGCAGTTGTCATCCTGGATCCATTAACGGTCACTGTAAATTAAATACTGGAGAGTTAATTTAGTTTAATCTAGTGTTAAGTTTCATCATTTTTATTATACTTTCGAAACAAAATCAAAGTATTACTACATTAGCCTACAATACTTACAGTACAAAAGGAGCAGCTACATGCTCACTGCTCAAAAACCAAAACCAGACTGACAGACTATGTCAATATGGCTGTAACTATTTATACTTTCTTAACAATCCCAAACAATCCTCGACGTTGTTTAAAGTGATTTTTTAACTAAGTAACAATTAAAATTAACATATAAAAACTGAAAATACATATATAAACTTACGTTTGCTCCAGAACAGCAAGTACAATTCTATATTAGTTTGTGTCTGTTATTTTATTTGAGTATAACTTCTCAAATATGAAATTACAATAATTAATTTTCATATTTTATTAATTACTAGAGGTTCCCTTCTTGGAAAATGTTCCCTTCATTTACAGAGCTTATACACAATTGTGTAATTAAGATTCCATGATTATTTTCTTCATAACTTTTCCACAACTACATATTTCCATACACCTCTATGTCAGAAATTAGTCTTTATCGTTAAAATTTGTGTGTTTAAATGGGCTTCAATTAGACTGTTACATTTCATGGAGAAGATGGCGGATGACAAGTCAATGGAGAATCACCCTTGCCTCAAAATACAGCACTATTTATATCCCTCTAGCAAATTTGTTTCCCTAAAACTCGTGACTAGCCACATCAATCATAATAGCAACCAGCCCTGACATGGTAACATTGCCTCACCCATTGCAGCAGCCATTGTTGTGCTATGCCATTTTCTGCTGTAGGCATATGCCTTTGCTAAACTATCTGCTTTCCTGTCTGTTTATACTGTCCTACAAGTCACCACCCAGGTGGCTTTCAGCCCATGGCAACTAATGCAATCCTTCTGATGAACAACGTATCACTTCTTATTACTTTTCCACTAAAATTTAGACCATGGCATTGCTTTGCCCTCCTCCACAGAGAAGACCCAGTCCCTTGGGTCTTTCTTTGGTCCAGTTCTCTACTGAAATCTCCCAGTTCATAAGCTAGTAGTACTACTATTGAGTTGGTTCCTCCTAAATACTATGCAGTTATTATGTTCAAACTGAACCAAAACATCTACTCTCCATCCCTAGCTCAGGGAATCCAATCTAATTGAACCCAGTCATCCCTGGATCCCCTCTCTGTCTGACTTGTTGTCTCAGATACTTAAAGGCTAGGCAAAGCAAGATCAGAGTCATTATGGTGCTTGGAAATGTGACACTCAAGTCCACTGTCACTCTACATCTTTCATTCCAATTCTGTTTCACAGGCTGCATGACTGCTTGGTCATAACTCTCCCCTCTTGTGTAACTATCATCTGACTTAAAGAATCATCCAGGTTCAGTTCCCAGGTGTCACTACGGAATGTAGGTTTCTACCTGGATGACATTTCCTAGGGTTTGTCTGGCCAGAATAGCTGTGTTTTGTTACATCAACAGAGTAACTCCTGTGATGGTGACTGCCAAATGGAATATGGGTCCCACACTTAGTCCCATTAATTAGCAACCTACTACCCTTAAATTCTAAATGTACCACTCCCATGAGCTTTCTCTGCGTGTATCGACTGGCAGCTGTCACTTCATTATCATATACCAAGTACAGCTAATATAGTCCTGACCTCTAGATATATGGTTTAGACTCAGTTACCTTTTTCTGACTTGGACTCCCTTGGCTATCCCTCTGAACAACTTCATAATGCATGTACTGCTCCTGGTTGTAACTTCGTGCATTGGGCATATGATGATTCTATTGCTCTGGCATTGCTAAAGCTCTTCTTCAGACATCAGTACATGTTGATCCCCATCTTCTTTCACTAACAACACTCCTTCTTTCCTTATCTGCAAACATTTCCCAGTTGCTACCAACTTCACTGGATAGGCTTGCACCATGTAACAACTGAACATTGCGTGCTTGACTGGTAGTGGTATCCTTATTGCTATGTACAGTCATGTGTTACACAATGACAGGTCTACTGGTGCACTATGGTAATAAAATGTGTGGTTCTCACTATTTGGTTCCACTACCAGTTGGAATTCCAGTGGCAATTCCCTTTGAACCTTCCTCAATCCTCCTAAACAATGTTCAGGTGGCAACAAGACAGGACTTAGGTTCTTCCATTCAGTGCCTGATGGATGGCTTCCTGTAAGTTCATCAGTTCTACCCTTGTATCCCAAATGATTGTAGTAATCATGATAGCATCACTTTTACATCTAGTACCTGCATCCAGGCTTGCCCTGCTTCCAAATTGTGATTCAGAGTAGTAGCCGAGTTCTTAGCATAGTCCATAACTTTTTTTGTTAAGTGCCTGATTGTGCATGTACAAGTTCATGCATGCATGCATGCATGCATAAGTACACGCTCCAGGTTCATGATTTGCATAAAGTGCCAGTCCACTGTTGCCTTATTCAACTCTGTTAGCTCCCTTGTGGCTTCTGTTGTTCTATTTAATTTGCTTACGGTGTACATGTCTGCTGTTCTGAATAGTGTTTTCACTATCCTACCATCAACATCAACTCATCCTCTTCTCACCCTCCGGGGTTCATGCGGTACCACTTCGATCACTTTCTGCATTTGTTTCCTTAATTGTACATTTACCCTGCACCGTTTTGAGGCATCTCCAAATTCATTGTTTTTACTTTATAAATGCTGCACACCTGAAAGCAGAGCCTCGAGCCTCCTGGCCTCATTCTGCAACTCCCAAACCTTAAATACTGAACTCAGTGGTCATACACTCCTGGAAATTGAAATAAGAACACCGTGAATTCATTGTCCCAGGAAGGGGAAACTTTATTGACACATTCCTGGGGTCAGATACATCACATGATCACACTGACAGAACCACAGGCACATAGACACAGCCAACAGAGCATGCACAATGTCGGCACTAGTACAGTGTATATCCACCTTTCGCAGCAATGCAGGCTGCTATTCTCCCATGGAGACGATCGTAGAGATGCTGGATGTAGTCCTGCGGAACGGCTTGCCATGCCATTTCCACCTGGCGCCTCAGTTGGACCAGCGTTCGTGCTGGACGTGCAGACCGCATGAGACGACGCTTCATCCAGTCCCAAACATGCTCAATGGGGGACAGATCCGGAGATCTTGCTGACCAGGGTAGTTGACTTACACCTTCTAGAGCACGTTGGGTGGCACGGGATACATGCGGACGTGCATTGTCCTGTTGGAACAGCAAGTTCCCTTGCCGGTCTAGGAATGGTAGAACGATGGGTTCGATGACGGTTTGGATGTACCGTGCACTATTCAGTGTCCCCTCGACGATCACCAGTGGTGTACGGCCAGTGTAGGAGATCGCTCCCCACACCATGATGCTGGGTGTTGGCCCTGTGTGCCTCGGTCGTATGCAGTCCTGATTGTGGCGCTCACCTGCACGGCGCCAAACACGCATACGACCATCATTGGCACCAAGGCAGAAGCGACTCTCATCGCTGAAGACGACACGTCTCCATTCGTCCCTCCATTCACGCCTGTCGCGACACCACTGGAGGCGGGCTGCACGATGTTGGGGCGTGAGCGGAAGACGGCCTAACGGTGTGCGGGACCGTAGCCCAGCTTCATGGAGATGGTTGCGAATGGTCCTCGCCGATACCCCAGGAGCAACAGTGTCCCTAATTTGCTGGGAAGTGGCGGTGCGGTCCCCTACGGCACTGCGTAGGATCCTACGGTCTTGGCGTGCATTCGTGCGTCGCTGCGGTCCGGTCCCAGGTCGACGGGCACGTGCACCTTCCGCCGACCACTGGCGACAACATCGATGTACTGTGGAGACCTCACGCCCCACGTGTTGAGCAATTCGGCGGTACGTCCACCCGGCCTCCCGCATGCCCACTATACGCCCTCGCTCAAAGTCCGTCAACTGCACATACGGTTCACGTCCACGCTGTCGCGGCATGCTACCAGTGTTAAAGACTGCGATGGAGCTCCGTATGCCATGGCAAACTGGCTGACACTGACGGCGGCGGTGCACAAATGCTGCGCAGCTAGTGCCATTCGACGGCCAACACCGCGGTTCCTGGTGTGTCCGCTGTGCCGTGCGTGTGATCATTGCTTGTACAGCCCTCTCGCAGTGTCCGGAGCAAGTATGGTGGGTCTGACACACCGGTGTCAATGTGTTCTTTTTTCCATTTCCAGGAGTGTATGTACTTGATATTACTAAATCCCATTGCCTGGACTATAACATTCCGCCATCCAGGTGATAATTCTCCATCGCCCCTACTCCTCACTCAGCAAAGAGGTACAGCACTGTCAAAACAATCATTCTTCTTCTTCTTCTTCTTCTTGCCTTCTCCACCCAGTAACCTGAGGAAAGGGACCATCATTACCTCCCCTCCCAGTGGAAGCCCACTGTTGTCAGTAAATAGCACAACCCACCATAATTCAACTAAATTTTATCTCAGACAAACGCACTGTCTTATCATAAACAACACACACAGAAAACCCTATACTACACGCAAGAAAAACAAACATCTCAAAAATCATAAAACATAATACATCACAATCACTTTCTTCACCTTAATGCATATTGAGGATGAAATACCTGAGGTGCCTCTTCCATGGTGTATTCTTTTGCTTCCTCTTCTCTGCTTCTTTCTTCAACTTTAGCCCAATTGCCTGTGGTATCACTTCTGGAGCTCCTCTGAATGGTCACATATTCCTGATGTGCACAATTGTTTGCCTTGTTGTTAACTGTAGTTTTCCATTAACTGGTGATGTAGTCTTGATTAGTTGATATGGGTTCTGGTAATATATTAAAAATTTCTTTGTTTTACCCTTTGCCATATACAGACTTGATAGCATTACCCATTGGCCTACTTTGGTATTGCAGTACACTTCACTGCTTCTTCCTGTTTTTCCAACACTTTGGTGTTTGCTCATTGTACTTTGTTCCATACTTCCTTCACTTTTCTAGCAAACTTGAATGGCAACAATCCTATACTAGTGTGTACTTTGGACCTGCATACACCCACTACAAATGGTAAATACCTGTCCAAGTCTGAATGATGTGTGCTCACATAATAACTAAGTGTTTTTCCAGTTGTCCGATGAACTAGCTCTGTTATTCTTATAGTTTGAGGATGAAGTGGACCTGCTCTTAAATTTTTTACTTTCAGTAATTGACGCAACTTCTTCATTCGGTCTGACATTAAGTTTTTCCCTTGGTCCATAACTATTGTCTCTATTATTGGAAACTTCCACATCAATTATTAATTAATGCATGTGTGATTGTAACCGCTTTCTGATCCAGCATCAGTACCATCTTGATGTAATGTGAAAAATGATCTGTTATGGTTAGTACATAATGATTACCTACTGATGTTCAGTTGAATGATCATAATGCTTACCCTAATAAAACTACATAGTTTTGTTGCCTCTGGTAATCTTTGCAGCAACAGTTGTTTTCAATTCAAATCTGCAAGCCGGACACATTTAATACAATTCCTCACGTACTGTTTGACATCATTTTTCCTTCCCCTCCAAGAATATTTTTCTGCCACCCTTTGATTCATCGCTGCACAACTTCCATGGCCAGACAACACAATCAGGCATTTCATGTGCACTTCCTCCTTTAACTTTGCTGGCCCTATCATTTGTGGACCCAATTTTGTCTCTATGCCCAACAAACCATCATAGAATACTGAACTGTTGTTGTTTGCCAAACTGCTTTTATTCTTTGTTGGCACTCTTTGATGTCTGCCATTCCTCAAGGTCCCAAGGTCCTGACCTAGTATCTGTATTACTGCTATTTTTCTGCTCAATCCATCCACATTTCTGTGTCTCTTCCCTGGTTTGTGGATTACTTCATACTCTGATTCACGGAGTCTGAAAGCCCATTTCATCAGTGTACTGGGTCCTTCAGACCTAATAACCACTTCAATACACAGTCTGTAACCACTTTGAATTTCCTGCCATATAAGTAACACTGAAAATATATTATTCCATATACTGAGCTCAGCATCTCTGCCCTGTTTAACTGTTTCAATGCAG
This sequence comes from Schistocerca piceifrons, assembly GCF_021461385.2. NCBI lineage: Eukaryota > Metazoa > Arthropoda > Insecta > Orthoptera > Acrididae > Schistocerca > Schistocerca piceifrons. Next base: position 207,272,550 of record NC_060145.1, on the reverse strand, counting down.
AAGCAGTTGGATGTTCCTGATCATTGATTTCCTGACTTAAGTTACACCCTAGAGCATGATTTGACACATCACTTGATAATATAAATTCCTTTCAAAAGTCTGGGAATACTGGCACAAGACTCAACATTAACACACTTTTCAACTCTAAAAATCCTCCCTGGTATTCTTCTGGCCATGCAAACTTGACACCCTTTTTTAACATCTGTGCAAGTGATCAAGCTACATCCACACATCCCCCAAAAATGTCCTATAATAATTTATGAGACTGAGAAGAGATTGCAACTCTTTAGTTCTTTGAGTTACTTGAAAATCCTACACTGTATATATGAATCTCGAATCAGTATTTACACAATCCTTCCTGTTGACATATCCTAAATAATTTACATCCCCCAAAAATGTCCTATAATAATTTATGAAACTGAGAAGAGATTGCAACTCTTTAGTTCTTTGAGTTACTTGAAAATCCTGCACTGTATATATGAATCTCGAATCAGTACTTACACAATCCTTCCTGTTGACATGTCCCAAATAATTTACCTCTTCCAATGCAAAATGATATTTTTCTTTATTCAATATTAAATGAGCTGCCCATATCATCTTAAACATTTCCATTTATTGCTACGTATGTTCCTGTAAATCCTGTGAAAAAAACAATTATGTCATCAACATACACAGAACACTGACGTTGTTTTAATCCTCTCAGTACCCTATCCAATAGCTGTTGAAATGTTGCTGGTACATTTTTCAATCCAAAAGATATTCTTCAATATTGATAGTGTCCCCATGATGCTGGAAATGCAGTCTTTGGTCAGTTCTCCAGAGCAACTTCTAAGTAATGGTACCCATTTCACAAATCCTTCTAAGAGAAGTACTGGCACTGTCCAAGATTATCTATTGTTTCAGTGATATTCAGAACCAGGTAGGCATTAGTTACAGTTTTGCTATTTGAATGTTGATACTTGCAACAGAAGCAGTACTTCTACGAGCCATCAATACTTCTCGGGCACCATTACAATCCCCACTCCCCAGGGGCAACTGCTTTCCTCAATTATCCCATTAGCCAATTGTTCATTTGTAAAAACCTCGAAGAATCATAACAATGATCAAGGTATTATAGTGATGCTTCATCCCCTGCCAGAATCCTGTGTTGACTTACTGATGTTGCTGGCTACTGTCCTCGTGGAAACAACAGAGCTAGGAATTCCCATCATAACTGCTCCATTTGTCCTCTCTCTGTTCCTTTTAAATGCTTCAGCTTCTCATGAAATGTAGTCCTAGCAGCATCCTGTGCCACTAGACACACAATCCCATGAATTAAGCCGTAATGTCATTGTTTGCAATTCAGTTGGACTGCTCAGTACAACTGACATGCCTCACAGCAGATGAACATTGACAACACTTTCTTTGAGCCATAATGTTTCCCACTAAGTCCCACTATGCATTTTTGAGGTCAATTATGAAATAATGTTGATGCAGAAGGTCTAACCCTAGGATCATGCTGCAGCCCTTGCTTATATGAGACACACACTGTTTAAACTTAGATGTTCCCAACAAAAAATTCACCAACACTGGCCCCAATGGTCATAAATCGCTATTCTCTACTCCACACAACCTGTAACATGGCAGATTCCAGAGCCTCCAACCCATTACCTCTCTTGAGGCAACTGACACATACACCCCTGTTCCCAACAAAATCGTATACTGCCTGTCATCTGGCACATCTATTATGGCACATTTTGCCTCTGAATTCTTTAGTTTTGCTAGTAACTACTGATGGTGGCTCTGTGGTTCCCTCTTTAGCTTAACAGACCACTTTTACCCCCAGACCGACTCTGCAATTACCCCTATATTGTCATCTGTGATCCATACTACTACCTCCACTAATTTGCCTATAGTACATGTCATTCCCCTTATTCCTTCCACAGTTGATGACATTGCCTCTGCACATCCCCATACAACCAAAAATAAAACGTTTTATGTTAGAAGTGAATGCATATCTTTGATCCCTTAATCCATAGGATATCAGTCTCTTCCTACTCCAGTGCTAGTATCAATGCAGCATAAAGATCCTTAGTTGGGACAACATCTTAGACAACACACCCAGTGTTCACAAAAAAAATGCACTTGTCAGACCTGCTCAAATGTACTCGTGTTGCACAATGCTTCTGTACAATACATGAATTACTTTGCTTCACCCACCAAATAGAATCTAGCAATTGGCAATCGGCGATAATTGACTATCTGACCAACCCCTTAAGACAGCTGATGACCTGAGATCCCAAGAATGCTAACACATCCTCAGACACACTTACAGAAATGGGAGAAATTAGAATTTACCAACCTCCTCTGTCTAATCATGAGCATTCTGGATTCTCTACACTATCTGGCTGTATGTCCAAAATCATTACAAGTGCAACAAATTACCGCTACTGATTTGGCACAAGTGGCAGAATTCCCAAGCAAAATACATTGTGTACAATGAACAGGCACTCCCCCATGCATCCCCAACATTCCCTTTATGTGATAACTCTACCAGTTCCTCCAGTTATACAAAAGTAACTTCAACATAACTGCAACCCCTGACCCCATTACTGTCACCTCACAAAAAAGAGTGGGGGGAGTCCCACTCCCATTGAATGACAATCCCCCAATGACAATACTGCAGGCTGCCAATGTTGCCATCCGTGACACCACTCTGGAGGATGTCTGGATATGACAACCAGGGAACTAGGGAGGTCAGTGGTGGGGACAAAGTGCCCCATTACAAACACTGTTGACATAATACAATGCCTTTATTAGCTTCAGTACATATTGCTTTGTAGCTCAGTGAGGCAAACACATTTCTCCTCATTTATCCTGGCCAGTGATGATTTATAGGTTGCAGTGCCCACTTTAAATGCTGTGTTGTCATCTGGAAATGTTGATGGAAGGCCAATGGACAGCCAGCAGCTTCCTAGACCATAGCTGTGATGTCAGCTGTGCATTACTTCTCTCAGTAATGGCAGTGGCCCCTCTGGATGGCCCCCTTTGGCCCATATGTGTTCACTACCAAGGGACTTGAAGACTGCTCTGCTTGGGATTTGACACATTGCCCCTGAGCAGGAGTCGGACAGTGGCTTGTACTGTGGTACTGAGTCCTCCTTGGAAATCACCACTGGTGGCAGGAGGCAGTGGTGGCAGGCTGGCAGAAGAGGGCCACTAAGTCCCACTAGGAATTTAGTGCTGAAGGCAGTGGGTGCTGCCTGGAGTCAAACCCATGGCTGCTTCTGGTGACACTCCAGTGCCCTGCAGCTTGACAGAGCCTCAGCATCATGGTGGAGCTGCAGAACTCAGCACCGATACAGGTGACTGGATGATGAATCAATGATGAATCACTCCTCCTTCAAAATAAAGCACAATTTGTTCCTCTCTCTAGCACATCTGTTTCTCTAAAACTCATGGCTAGTCATGTCATTCATAACAGTCCAGACCTGGTGTGGTGATATTGCCTCACTCATTGTGGTGGCTATTGCTGAGCTGTGCTATTTTCTGCTGCAGTCTGTAGCCTTCTTTATGCAACACACTTGCCTGTCTGTTTTACAGTCCAACATGTATCAAATGGGTAGCTTCAAGCTCATTGCAGCTAATGCGCTCCTTCTGGTGTATAAATTTCCACTTCTTATTACGTTTCTGCTAACATGTAGACTGTGGCACTACATTATCATCAGATTCTAGATCAGCAGCAAGGACAGACTCTGTTCATTCCTTCACAACATAACATCTGTGCCTAACCTATTTCTCCTGGTCTTTCTGATCTCAATGTGCTAACTTTTGGGATTTTGATCACCACCTCTCTGATGGTCCCACAAAAACAATTTCCAGTGCAAAATTCACCAATCACCTACTATAACTCAATTCCAATGGGTGTCATCCATTCCACACCAAAAATTACCTCCCTACATCATTGTTATCTGCACCTGTAGTGGATGGCAGGAGATATTAAAACATGCTGACAACCATGTTAGAACTTTTAAAAACAAAACATATCTTCTGTTCATTCCTCCAAAACATAAACATCTGTACCTAAACTATTTCTATCAGATAGTCCACAAACAGAGTTCTTCATATAACACAACTGTGAACCAGTTGCCAACCAGTACTACCTTTATCACTCAATATCATCCTTGAAAACTCAGTCACCTACTTTACTAAATTTTCAACTATGCCTTGTCACATCTCGCAATGCATGATGTTCTACACAAATCATACCCTCATCTCCCATATTTAGTAACACAGTATACACAATATCCCAATGCATCATGATATGTTCAATTTACTTACGATCTCCTCACTATGGATCTATAGAACAAAAGGTATACCTAACCTAATCTCATTCTTGCTCATAATGAAGCATACCATAGGTCATTTTTCTGTGCATGTTTGAGCCACAAGACCTGTTTACTGATACTGTCATGTAGGTGTAACAATGTGTAGGTAGAGCAGATGGCAGACTTTGGTTCATTGCTGGTTCATTAGGAAAATGCAATTAATCTAAAAAGGAAATTGCTTACAAACCATTCATGCAACTCACCCTAAAAAGTACTCAGGTGGGTGAGACCTGCACCAAATAGGGCTAACAGGTGATACTGAACTTTTACAAAGAAGGGCAAAATGAAATGTCATATATTTGTTCAACCCATGGGAGAGCATCACAGAAAAAACTTGATATGACAGACACTTGAAGGCTGATGCAACAATCCTATGAAAGCCTACTTACAAAGTTTCACAAACCAGGTTTAAATGAGAAATCTAGCACTATATTACAGTCCTGTATGTTTTACTCCCATAGGGACTGCAAAAACAAGATTAGACTAATTACAGCATGCACAGACACATGTAATCTATCTTTCTTCCCATGTGCCACATGTGAATCAAACAAGAAGAAGTGGTGCAATGAGAAGTACTCTCTGTCATCCACTTCACAATGGTTTGCAGGGTATAAATGTAGATGTAGATTCAACCCCTCACCTACTCCTACTGGAATTTCTATGGAATTCTAGGTAGTTTCACATTTTAAAGTAGCCACATCATATATCAGATATGCTGCAATTACTATACACCATTCTATGCGAGCATGACAAATTACTAGCTGGCTACTCATATGAAAGATCTTCACCAAACTGTGACTAACCACAAAGTCAAGCTCCTTGGTGCTGAAATTGCTTCTTCCAACCCTCATGGCATGAAATTTAGCCATTAGTTACCATGCCTAGCTGCCCCTTTTCCACTTCCTTACCTCCACACTTTTCTCTTTTGTAACTTCCCACCCCATTTCACCACAGTCTTGACAATGTATTCATTTTTTCACTACATACCCCCCCCCCCCCCCTCCAACCTCACAAAAAAATTACAGTGACTTTATTTTGTGTTGTTTAGCGTGCATAATTATTCTTCTGCACCCCTCTTAGACCCACCTGCCACCCACTTTCTTCCCTCCCTTTATTTCCTTAGCCTCTTCTTGTCTCCTGCGTCATCCTAATTCCCCTCCCCCAAATTGCATCAGTAATTTCCCTTCCCATAACACTTGCATGAACAACCACTAATAAACAGTCAGTTTTGCTTTATATGTTGGGATTTAATTTGTATGAGTACTGAAACTAGGAAAAACTAAAGGTTTGTACAATTTTCAAAGCTTTTGCATGTGGCTATACTTCACTCTTTAGTCAGCTGGAATCCTCATATTTATTTATTACCATTTGTTTCAGTGAAGCCACATATGTCTTCATCAGACAGGAGCTCAGCATCTTGAACTGCTTGAACAGCACTCTTTCTCCTGTAGTGTAAGACTAAAAGTGTGATAATTGGTGTTCATGTGATTAACAAAAACTGAGGAACATCATAGGCCTCGCTATATTTTCTTGTGACATTCTAAGGTGGAATTTCTATTATAATATGAATGTTCCATGTATTGATATAGTATTCATTAGATATTTATGCTGACAGTGATGTAGCTTCAGCCTAGTCAGTCAGAGAGCTTGGTTTCCAACTGTCACCTGTGATGAAGCAGCAGAACAATAAGTTTTGTATTTAATTTCTTCTGTGTTCCTTTATAAGTTAAATGTTAAATTATGTAAGTGTTTTTGTGTTGAAGAAATGTTATCTCACATATTTGTAACTGTAAAATGTACATTCAGGCAGGATGATTGATTGATTGATTGATTGATTTTTATTGTTGTAGAGACCTCAGAGATCATCTGAGGCATTACAAAAGTCATTATTACACGGTATAAATGTTACACAAATAATTACAAAAACAAGAAAAATATTACACAATATAAATATTACACAAATAATTATGGTACCTTCACACAAATACAAAACAGAGAAACTTCTGGTACAAATTGATATTGCGTAGTAAATTTAGCCAATTACAGACTTACATAGAAGCATATAAAAACTGATCACAAAGCGTAGTCATACCATATTCTTTGCCTCCCTTAAAAATTCATCAGTTTCATAAACGCTGAGCTCAAGAAGAAATTCTTTTACTTTTCTTTTGAATTGTTGAATTGGAAGATCCCTGATATGTTGGGGTATGGCATTAATTAATTTTATGGACTTATATAAGAAGCACTTTTGTGTTTTTTTATAGTTACATTGGAAAGAAACTAGGTCCTGCTTGTTTCTTGTGTTATAATTGTGTTGCATGTCATACTGTCGATAACTAGGATAGTTTTCCTTAATATGCATTACACACTGTAGTACAAATATTGATGGAAGGGTCATAATCTGTAATTTTTTAAAGCTTGGCCTACAGTGAGCTCTGGGTGCCAAGCTACATATCAGTCTTATTGCCTTCTTTTGTAGTTTGAAGACATTAGCTGCCTTACTTTGATGTCCCCACAGTATTGTACCATAGGAAATGTGACTGTGTATTAAAGCAAAATAAACCACTTTAAGTACTGGCACGTTTAACAAAGACACCGCTTCCTTAGAGCAAATATTCCTTTGCTAATGCTGCTTCCCACTTTTTCTATATGGCTACCCCAGGATAATTTTGAATCATTTGAGATTCCAAGGAAATTAACAGCATTTGAACTCTGCTCAAGTTCAGTGTTATTATTCCACGATACATACAAGTCTTGTATTTTTTTTTTCGGTTGACACAAAGGGAATTAGCTTTACACCAATTTTCAACTTTGACAGTGCACTGGTCTGCTTCATATTTCACCTTCTGAGCTGTTTCTGCAGTTATACAGAGTGCAAGATCATCTGCAAATTAGTAAGTCCTAGTTGATGGCCCAACTATGTTACATGGTAAGTCATTTATATAAATAATAAATAGAATTGGGCCAAGTACAGAACCTTATGGGACACCCATGCCCACAGGTAAGTAATCTGATTTTGCACCATTAAAAACCACCTTCTGCACTCTATTACTTAGATAAGATTTTATCAATTCCAGAGCACTTCCTATAAAGCATAGAATTGCAGTTGGTTCAATAAGATTTCATGAGACACAGTGTCGAAAGTTTTTGATAAATCAAAGAGTTTATTCTGAACCACTAGCTTGCTTCCTAGTTGCTTCACACACTGTGTTAAAAGTGAAAAGGCAGATTTAACAGTTCCTAACCCTGTTCTGAAGCCAAATTGACTATCAGTGAAGATTTTGTTTTCTTCAAAGTATTTTACTATTTGATTATTTAATATAGCTTCTATCACTTTAGACAAGATTGGCCTAATTGAAACAGGCCTAAAATTATCACAACTTGAGAGGCTGCCTTTTTTGTGTATTGGAGTGACTTTAACAAACTTTAGTGCCTTTGAGAACTGTGCCTCCAAAATACATGTATTTACTACATGTGTTATCAATTCTGTCAGTTGAACTGAATCACACTTTAACATGGTTGAACTTAAACCATAAATGTCATTACTAAAACTGTTCTTCGTTTTCCTCAGTATATTAATAACATCCTGTACCTTGACCAGTTTAAAGCTAAATGTACTTTCAGGCTTTGTGGTGTTTCTCAGGTAGTATTTATGGTCAGTGGCTATATTGGAAGTGCCAATCACCTTTATTATTTCTTGCACCTTCTCAGTGAAGAATGTATTTAACTTTGCAGCATTCAGATTACTGCTTTCAGCCTGTGAAGTCATTTTTCTGTTGCACTGACTGTTAATGAGATTCCACATTGCACATGTCTTATTTTCAGATGTTAGTATTATATCTTCATTTTTTTACACCTAGCTTCCTTAAAGGCCTGTCTTAATCTTTTCTTTTTCACTCTGAGCATGTCTTTAAATACTTGAGAACCTGTACTTCTATACCAGTCATAATATTGATCACACTCCCTCTTGATCTTCAACACCTTTTCATCCTTGACCTTATTTACTCTAAGTGCCTTTTTATTATTTAGTAACTTAATGGGAAAGGACATGTTAGCATATACAGAAAGAGTAGATATGAGTTCTCCCACCTTTCTATCTACTGCATGTTCTCGATGAACCTGCAACCAATTACTTTTATCAATATGAGACTTAAACTTATTTAGATTATCATAATTGACTACACATACTTTCTTTCCTGCCATGTGCACTGAGTCAGTGTTACAATTTCTTGTTATATCTGTTCTAAGAAGTAGTGGCCAGTGGTCAGATACCCAGGTCTTAATTACCTCTGACTTGAGATGCATTAACTCATTTGATACAACTATATTGTCAATACAGGTACCAGAACTTTTACAATGTGGTCTTGTTATTTCAGTGGTTGTAATATAAAGACCAAAAGAATTTAATAAATTATTTACCTATGAGCTATAGATAGTGGACAGCTGAAAATTCAAATTGAAATCCCCACAGATTAGTATCCTACACTTATACTTACAGACTGTCTCACATAAAGACACTAACTTGCTAACAAAATCATCTGTTGAATTGCCTCCAATCTTAGTTGAGTACAAAGGCACAACTATTAAGTTTAAATCTGTTAACATAACAGCTGCAATTTCACATAACATTTCTAGAGATAATGCTGTAACTACTGCTATTGGTTCATATTTAATCCCTTTTTTTATAAATATAACACACCCACCATGATTTTTATTAGTTCTACAATATTTGTCAGCTAGGGTGTAGCCCTCAGGGCAGTATTGATCTATTTCATCATGCTTTAACCAGTGTTCTACGAGACAGACTACATCTAAGTGATAAGTCTCTATGACATCTTCCACTACTTCCAAGTTATTAGATAAACACTGTACATTCCAGTGAAGGACATTGTACCACAGTTGTCATTCGTTTGTTTGTTTTGAAGAGCTAAACTGTTTGTTTCAACATAATCAAGTCAGTCGATATGCTCCCAGCTGTTGCCTTGTATGCACCAGCAGAGCAGCGAGTTATGTATTTAGCTTCTTCTGTGTCCTTTGTAGTGTAATTCCTATTTACATGCTGCATGTTTTTCTATTTAAGAGATATGACCTAGCATTTTTGTAACTGTAAAGTGTAGATTCAGGCAGTCTGCAGCCCAATTGTCTTGTTTTGAGTGGCCAGCTACACAGCTCAGAAAAGTGTCAGTCTCCATTAGTGACATGTCAAGAAGACAGCAGATTGCACATTTAAATTATTCTGTGTGCTTTTATAATTTATTTCTGAAGTTAGTCATTCTGAGATGGGTAGGATGTGTGTATGCTGTTTGCTGACAAGGAGGAGGTGGCCACATTTCATGAACAGCTGTGAACAGCTGACGATGTGTTTGACTATGGTCAGCCATTTTTCGGCTGCTGCCCCAGGATGTAGTGCTGGCAGAGAATCTTGCATATTATGTGGAAGACCTCAGGCTGTTGATTGTTTCACCCACAGGCTCCACTACCAATGTACCTTCCTGTGTACCCAGTGCAGTGGGTCCATCTTGCTGCAAGGTGAGTGTGCAGGCAGTAAATCATTAACATTGCTTGAGGAGGAGGGTCAATGTGTAGGCTTGCTGTTTGCCCTTGCCCATTCACCCTGTGAGTGGACAGGTGTCACTCCTTCACCAGGGTCTGAGCAGGAACACAGAGGGTGGAATTTGCTAGTTATTGGGAGCATCAGTATTAGGCATGTTATGGAGCCCCTTGGAGAAATAGCAATCAGGACCAGAAAGAAAGCCAATGTGCACTCAATATGTCTCCTGGGGAGCCTCATTCAGGATAAAGAGATGACCTTTCATGCAGATATCGAGCATGTAGAGTGGAGTTGACTGCAAACTGTGGCTCACATCAGCAGTAGTGATGCCTATTGCTTGGGTTCTGAGGTCATCCTCAGTTCATACAGGTGGCTGGTGAGAGTGGTGAAAATTGCTGGCCTTGCGCACAGTGTGCAAGCAGAGCTCACAATTGCAGGATTGCTCCCAGAGTAGGTTGGGGTCCTTTGGTGTAATCTGTGTGGAGGGTCACAACTGAAGGTTTCACCAACTCTGTGATGGTCTTGGGTGAAGATTTCTGGACCTGTGTTATTAGGTGGAGAGATGTAGAACTTCCCTTGATAAATCAGGAGTGCACTACACAAAAGAAGCTGCTACTACTTGGATAGCAGAATACTTGTGGATGGGAGTTTTTTAGGCTAGGCAGTAGTTTCAGGTACTATGATGAATACTTGCCAATTGACAGATAGTGAAATAAAACCATGTTCAGAGTAAAGATTTTTCAACTGTGAAAATATTATCAGTAAATTGTTAAAGTATTCATAACAAAATTTCCCAATTTAACTGCTTTCCAGGAAATTTGTCACACTCAGATTATTTTCAGAAACAAGAGCAGGCTGAAACCCAAATTTGAAAGCTCTGAAAATTTTATTGAGTAATGGAACACCTATTGGAAAGACAGATTAGATGCCATAGGATGGGAACCACTAACTGCAGTCAACAAAAAAATTGCCTCTATTAAGATCGAATCTGAGTGGGATAGTGATATGTATGACAGGTCTAGATGAAATCGAGTAAATTGCTGGATGTTTTTACCAGCTACCTGATTCTACCATGACCGTTTTACATCATTTGAAGAAAGTCTACAGTGTGGAGTCAGGGGGGTAGTGATAATGGGTCATCATAGCAATGATGTTTACTAAAGTTAATAAATCAATCAAGAAGGCTAGGAGAGTGTTTTTGCTAGAAAGAGCAGATGAACAGTTTTCAGTATCTCACTTAGATAGTGAACTGACATTACTTAGTTCGAGTAAGATGGACGTAGAGAAATTACGGGCAAAGTTTAAACAGATTGTAAATCATGGTCTGGAGAACTGTGTGCCTAGTAAGTAGATTAAGGATGGAGAAGATCCACCATGATTTAACAACAAAATTCAAAAAATACTGAGATAGCAAAGGCAGTTGCACTCTTGGTTCAAAAGGGAATGCACAGACAATTACAGGCAAAGATTAGTAGAGGGATCTATGTGAAAAGCATACAACTGCTACCACCATCATAGCTTAGCAAAAGATCTTGCTAAGAACCTGAGAAAATTCTCGTCTTACGTAAAATCACTAAATGGGTCAAAAGCCTTTATCCAGTCGCTCACTGACCAGCCCAGCGTGGCAATAGAACATTGCAAAAGGGAAGCTGAAGTATTAAATTTCACGTTTAAGAAATCATTCAGATAGGAGAATCATACAAACATAACATCATTCACCATCACACAGACTCCTATTGGAGGATGTGGCAATAGGCAGCCCTGGCATAGAAAAGCAACTGGAAAACTTGCAAACAAATGTCACCAGATCTGGATGAAATCCCAGTTCAGTTTTACAAAGAGTACTCTACAGAATTAGTCCCTTATTTAGCTTGCATTTATCACAAATCTCTTGCCCAGCACAAAGTCACAAGCAACTGGAAAAAAGTGCAGGTAACTTCTGTATATAAGAAGGGTAAAAGAGCAGACCTGCAAAATTACAAATAACATCTTTAACATTAATTTGCTGCAGAATTCTTGAACATATTCATAGTTTCTGTCCGTGAATCAGCATGCTTTTAGAGAGCATTGCTTGTGCAAAACTCTGCTTGCCCTTTTCTCACCTGATATCCTGCAAACCATGGATGAAGAGCAACAGACAGATTCCATATTCCTAGATTTCCAAAAAGCATTCAGTGTGGTGCCTCACTGCTGACTGTTGATGAAGATGTAAGCATATGGGATATGTTTGCAGATATGTGCGTGGCTTCTTAAGTAGTAGAACCCAGTAAATTCTCCATGATAGCTAGTGTTCATCAGAGAGAAGGATATTGTCACTAGTGCACTGGAGAAGTGTTATAGGGGCACTATTATTCACTGTATACATAAATGATCTTATGGACAGGATGATGAGCAGCAATATGTGGCTGTTTGCTGATTAACTCACCAGATCTGAATGGAATCCCAGATTGATTTTACAAAAAGTACTCTATGGCACTGGCCCCTTCCTTAGCGTGTATTTATTGTGAATCTCTCACCCAGTGCAAAGTTCGAAGAATTTCAAAAAAGCTGGTATCTCCTGTGCATAAGAAAGGCAAAAGAATGGACCCACAAAATTACTGACTAATATCTGTAACATCAATTGGCTGCAGAAGTCTTGAACATATTTTTGGTTCAAATATAATAAATTTCCCTGAGATAGAAAAAACTTCACTCGACAAATCAACATGGTTCTAGAAAGCATCACTCATGTGAAACTGCCATTTGTAGCTGATTGTAATAGATTCTACTGCTGCAAAAATACACTTTTCATAAGGATCACAAAGATTGGATAAGAAAAATTAGGGGTTGTATGAAGGTTAGTAGATAGTCATTTTTCCCTCACTGTATTTGCGAGTGGAACAGGAAAGAAAATGACTAGTAGTGGTACAAGGTACCTTACACCAACTATCATATGGTGGTTTGTGGAGTATGCTTGTAGACCAGAATGTAGTGAGCAAGGTGTTTTGCTTCAAACAGAAGTTTGGATGTATCTAGCTTTCAGAATGTTATGCAATTGTTACTCTATGTGCTCTAGGATTTAGTTGAAATATATCTGAGGTGGTATGCTTGAAGTTACTGTTCATCAAATGCAGCTATTACATTTCATGTACCAATTACAAAAATTTGAGAAATATTTCTCCTACCATACTGAAATTAGTCTGAAGCATAATGCTCCATAACAGAAAAAGTGTGTAAAAAAGTTTTTTGAGTGAAACCATTGTCTGAAAATTATCTGATTCCATTAGGATAATGCAACGCAATAAAGTTTCAGAAGCAGTGTAAATACTGAATGGAAAAATAATATCATAAAAACTAATTACATTAATTAAAAATATGCAAGTATTGCTGGAATTATATAACAAAATCACCACTTCTATTGCAGACCACTGACTGACACATTATCGCGTGAGACACAGTATGTGAAAGAAGAAGCAGGTCCTCCCATTAATTTCTATATTCCTAAGCGATGTAAGGGAAGAAAGAAGAAGTGATCTTTATCAGGTGAGCAAAGTGATTCAACCAGTAAGAACTGGTCTCTGCTCGAATTACTCTGAAATAAATATAATCTTACATCTGCACTACTCTTCAGTTGTTAACATAAATGCTAATTTTTAATTTATTACAAGTGAACCTGGCAATGCTTTACAATTATTAAATACATTTGGGAATTAGATGTATGTGCATTTCCTCTCTCCGTTCACTGTCCATTAATGCCTGCCTCTCTCTCTCTCTTTCTCTGATGTACAGCCGTGTTTGTTGTTATTGCAAATTCAGAATCCATAGTAGTAATGTCTTCCCCATGAACCATGGACTTTACTGTTGGTGGGGAGGCTTGTGTGCCTCAGCGATACAGATAGCTGTACCATAGGTGCAACCCCAATGGAGGGGTATCTGTTGAGAGGCCAGACAAACATGTGGTTCCTGAAGAGGGGCAGCTGCCTTTTCGGTAGTTGCAGGGGCAACAGTCTGGATGATTCACTGATCTGGCCTTGTAACTCTAACCAAAACGGCCTTGCTGTGTTGGTACTGCCAATGGCTGAAAGCAAGGGGAAACTATACAGCCGTAATTTCATGCAGCTTTACTGTATGATGATGGCGTCCTCTTGGGTAAAATATTCCAGAGGTAAAATAGTCCCCCATTCAGATCTCCGGGCGGGGACTACTCGGGAGGATGTTGTTATCAGGAGAAAGAAAACTGACGTTCTATGGATCGGAGCGTGGAATGTCAGATCCCTTAATCGGGCTGGTAGATTGAAAATTTAAAAAGGGAAATGGATAGGTTAAAGTTAGATATAGTGGGAATTAGTGAAGTTCAGTGGCAGGAGGAACAAGACTTCTGGTATAGGAGTAATGCAGGAGTAGGTTTAATAATGAATAGGAAAATAGAAGCGCAGGTAAGCTACCACGAACAGCATAGTGAACACATTATTGTGGCCAAGATAGATACAAAGCCCACACCTACCACAGTCGTACAAGTTTATATGCCAACTAGCTCCGCAGATGACGAAGAGATTAATGAAATGTGTGATGAGATAAAAGAAATTATTCAGCTAGTGAAGGGAGACGAAAATTTAATTGTCATGGGTGACTGGAACTCGATAGTAGGAAAAGGAAGAGATGGAAGCGTAGTAGGGTAGATCACATAACTAATGAGGAGGTATTGAATACAATTGGAGAGAAGAGAAATTTGTGGCAGAACTTGACTAGTAGAAGGGATCGGTTGGTGGGGCATATTCTGAGGCATCAAGGGATCACCAATTTAGTATTAGAGGGCAGCGTGGAGGGTAAAAATCGTAGAGGGAGACCAAGAGATAAATACACTAAACAGATTCAGAAGGATGTAGGTTGCTGTGGGTACCAGGAGATGAAGAAGCTTGCACAGGATAGAGTAGCATGGAGAGCTCCATCAAACCAGTCTCAGGGCTGAAGACCACAACAACATCAGTAGTAATGTAATCAAAAGCTGATAAACCATAAATACAAGTTTTCTGCATTTTTTGTGAGAACCAAGTGCAAGGAAGGAAAAAAAACAACACATTGTTCTGTATACAATTTTTGTTTAAAAATATATACAATGAGAAAGAATTTGTATGAGAGAAATTATTTTTCAAATAGTTTAAATGACCTACTATTGTAGTTAAAACTGAGTGTGAGAAAGAAAACAAAACCATGCATATCCACAGCATGTCAAAGCACAGCATTTTCTATCTCGCATTTGGCTTTAACAGAAGACCTGTACATTGTTCTTTAAAAAATACAAAGTCTATGTTGATATGAATGTTTAGAGGATGTCCCACAAAAAGATGTGAAGTAAACTGGTCAAGATATTTTTTAGATTTTTGCTAATAACATTTCCTAATTACATTTACAGTTTAGTATATATCTATATAGATTATGAAAAGGAAAGTTGCCACTCACCATATAGTCGAGATGCAGAGTTGCAGATAGGGGCAACAAAAATACTGTCACAAATAAAGCTTTTGGCCCATAAGGCCTTCATCAAAAGTAAATGAAAGACTCTCTCTCTCTTTCTCTCTCTCTCTCTCTCTCTCTCTCTCTCTCTCTCTCTCTCTGTCACGCAAATGCAACTCACACACACGACTGCAGTCTCAGGCAACTGTAGTGACACTGGTGTGGCATCCTGGATTTTCTGCAGAGATTAAAAATACATAGTCCATGTCCATATATGTCCATAGTCTATATATTGTAAATTGGTCAAGAACTTTCTGAGATTTTTGGTAACAATGTTTCTCTTTCTGTGTTAACCATGAATTTATATATTATAAGATGGCACTCCTGTAGGTATGCAGAAACATGCACATATTCGAATGCAGTGAGGTGTCAAAATTTCAAAACAATCAGTGGAAAATTTTTTTGGGATTTGAAGTTTTGAACAAACAAACATTTATGTTTCTTTAGTAAATGTTAATGGAAATAAAAATGAGTACAGCGTATCAATCTCCTGTAGTTTTTGATTACTGATGTGGGGCCCATAATCACAAGTAACATAACATAAAATTTTCTATTTTGCACACTTAATCTCTCATACACTCAGACACCCAAACAAACATACTCATGTGAATGACAACCTTTACGAGCTATAATGTATAAGATCTGCACCCATATTATCTATGTTCGATGGTGAGTACCCTACAATAGAGGAATGCTCATCAGAATTTGAGTCATATCTCCATTCGTGATTGTATGCTGTATTTTCTTAAGTACCTGCTAGTGTTAACTATTCATCCATTTGGATTCTATTGTCCATAAATCCCCTTCTGAAAGAGAACCTGTAGAGAAGTGGAATTCAAATTACAATTGATAGTCAGAAGCACCTATTGTAAGCTACTTGTGTAAGGAAGACTAACAACAAATTATGAAAAATGTAAATCTACTGATACTGATAATTATGACAATTACTTCTAAATTTCTCTGTATATGTTTATGTAGTGTGTTGATGCAAACAATTATTAAGGCAAAAAGTGTGTAATGTTTTTCTTCTGACTGATGCAAGGTGTCATCAAAAAGTAACTAGAATTTTTAAATTTTATGGGCTTTATACATCCAATTTTCAAAACTTTTTTAACTTGTTGGTACACATGTTCATGATGTATGTTTGCATTTTCAGCTGCTTTTAGTACTTAGTTTATTGTTGACGGTCAAAAAGCATGTACTTGTACTGGAATGCTCATCGAATTTTTACTTTTGAAAAATATGGATCAAAGAATTTGCATTAAATTTCACTTGAAAAATGGAATAAAGTGCTGCACGATATGCATAATGTTGAATGTGGCTTTTGACAAATCTGCTATGAATAAGACAAGAGTTTGTGATTAGTATAAACATTTCAAAGAGGGTCAAGAAGACATTGAAGACAACAACCAGCTTGGATACCATAGCACATCAGTTACTGACAACAGTGTGGAAGGAGTAAAGAATATGTCTTTGGAAAATATCTGAATCACCAACAGCAATGTTGCTGATAATGTCAGTATATCCTTTGGCACTTGTCAACCAGGTTGTTTGGATCATTAATCATTTTTAGAAACATAAAAGGCTCCAGTACAGATCCCTATGGTACACCTATTTTAACTAATTCAATACTGGACTTTTTGTTACCTACACAAACAGCTTGCTTGCAATCTTGTAGGTATGATTTTAATAGTTTAAGGCTGTTATCTCCAATGCTGTAGTACTCCATTTTTTTCTATGAGTATTTTATGCTCTACATTGTCAAAAGCCTTAGTTAGATCACAAAAGGTGACTTGAACAAATCCTTTATCCTCAAACACTTGATGTATGTGTTTGACTACTGTGTCTATAGTATCAACAGCTGACGAGTTTTTCCTAAAACCATACTGTGATTCGCTGATTATTGCTGCATTTTCAAAGTACATGGATAACTGTTGGTATATTACACATTCAAACACTTTAGAGAAAACTGGGACTATGGAAATTGGTCTGTAACTTGAAGGTGAGTCAGTATCTCCTTTTTTATATATTGGGACTACCCTAGACACTTTTACCTCATCAGGAAAATATCCCTCAGATATACACTTATTTATGCAGTATGTTAAAGGATACACAATATAGTCTATAACTTTTTTTAGAATGTTACAAGAAATGTCATATATGTCTGGACTCTCAGATGATTTCAGATGTGTAATTATTTTTAGGATGGGACTAGATGGGACCTACTACAGTTCCACACTCGTTGTTAAATTTCAGGCAAATGCTGATCACTTTGCATGATATGCAGCTCATAGACGATTCACTAATAGGAGGAATTCGTGTCTTTTTGCACCATGCAGAAAATTTGTTGCCCCATCCCCCCAACCCCACTCCACCTCAGCAACACAGTGTATGGCTCCAGCTCCTAGAACTTTCAATTGAAGCGTACAATTTCTCAGGTTACAATCTGCAAATCATATTGACAGCAAGAACAGTAGACCCTCAAACATCGTTGTTGTCTGATATGCACAACATACTGCAAGTAGAAAAATATACACACATGAAGGACAATGTTCTTTCCCAGTTGCATAAACTGACAGATCTAGCATTTAACACATTTTAAAAAGTGAAGTTACTGGTGTCAAATCACCTTCTGTATTCTGGTATCAACCTCTGGTCTCTTGTTTCCAAAGCAGAAGTGTTGGAGGTTACCATGAAGTAAGTGTGGATTCATCAATTACCTTTTAGGGCTTAAGAGCACTGTGACTGCAAGTAACTCCTCAAATATGGATTCACTGCTGCTTATAGATCACCAGGTATATAATTTACTGTTGTGTTCTAATACAATCGGGGCCCCACAAACGGGACATGGCATCACAAGTGAGAGTGATTCCATTTCTGATACCGCTAAATGAGTGGTGGGGCCAGTGGAAATGCTGTTGACAGTTAAGAATGATTTTTATTGATTTAAGTACAGGACAGAGTGAGGCAACCAAGCCTCTTTCTGTTGTCCCTGGCTGGTGCTGTCGTATCAGTGGGGGCTTCTGCCCTGGCTGCTGAGCCAGCATGTGGTGATGCTGATGGAAGGTCCATGGTCAGAAGGCAATCTTTAGAGGTCATAACTATTTACATCAGTGGTGTACTACTTCCCTCAGCATCAGGGAGTCCGAGAGGCCTCTTATTCTGTTCACATCACCATGACAGCAAATGAAGATGGTTGTGCATGAGGTATGACTCAGTACCCTAGTCAGACAACAGCTGGTGGTGTAATATCAAGTCCCACTAGGAACTCAGAATCAGTGGCAGCAGGTGCAGATAGCAGGTCAGCAGTGCTGTGTCACCAAGTCCTGTGAAGTAATCAATGCTGGGGCAGGTGCAGCCTGGACTCTAACCCATGCCTGCCACTGGTGTTGCCCAGTTATCTCACTGTACAGCATAGCTCTGGTGAAGTGATGATGCTGCTGGTCTGAAGATGAGAAGTGATGCCCTGCCTCAATATTATGACTTATTTCTATGCCTCTGGCATTCATTTGTTTCACAAACACAGCACCTAGTCATGTCATCTATAACAAGGTACTTGCCCTTCCGTCTCACATGCAGCAGTGCGGTCTTTAATGAGTATGCAATAATGCATTAATTATCTTCTTCTACCATTTTCCCCCCATGAACCATGGACCTTGCCGTTGGTGGGGAGGCTTGCGTGCCTCAGCGATACAGATGGCTGTACCGTAGGTGCAACCACAACGGAGGGGTATCTGTTGAGAGGCCAGACAAACATGTGGTTCCTGAAGAGGGGCAGCAGCCTTTTCAGTAGTTGCAGGAGCAACAGTCTGGATGATTGACTGATCTGGCCTTGTAACATTAACCAAAACGGCCTTGCTGTGCGGGTACTGCGAATGGCTGAAAGCAAGGGGAAACTACAGCCGTAATTTTTCCCGAGGACATGCAGCTTTACTGTATGATTAAATGATGATGGCGTCCTCTTGGGTAAAATATTCCGGAGGTAAAATAGTCCCCCATTCAGATCTCCGGGCGGGGACTACTCAAGAGGACGTCGTTATCAGGAGAAAGAAAACTGGCATTCTACGGATCGGAGCGTGGAATGTCAGATCCCTTAATCGGGCAGGTAGGTTAGAAAATTTAAAAAGGGAAATGGATAAGTTAAAGTTAGATATAGTGGGAATTAGTGAAGTTTGGTGGCAGGAGGAACAAGACTTTTGGTCAGGTGATTACAGGGTTATAAATACAAAATCAAATAGGGGTAATGCAGGCGTAGGTTTAATAATAAATAAAAAAATAGGAGTGCGGGTTAGCTACTACAAACAGCATAGTGAACGCATTATTGTGGCCAAGATAGACACAAAGCCCATGCCTACTACAGTAGTACAAGTTTATATGCCAACTACCTCTGCAGATGATGAAGAAATAGATGAAATGTATGACGAGATAAAAGAAATTATCCAGGTAGTGAAGGGAGACGAAAATTTAATAATCATGGGTGACTGGAATTCGTCAGTAGGAAAATGGAGAGAAGGAAACATAGTAGGTGAATATGGATTGGGGGGAAGAAATGAAAGAGGAAGCCGCCTTGTAGAATTTTGCACAGAGCATAACTTAATCATAGTTAACACTTGGTTCAAGAATCATAAAAGAAGGTTGTATACCTGGAAGAATCCTGGCAATACTAAAAGGTATCAGATAGATTATATAATGGTAAGACAGAGATTTAGGAACCAGGTTTTAAACTGTAAGACATTTCCAGGGGCAGATGTGGATTCTGACCACAATCTATTGGTTATGAACTGCATATTGAAACTGAAGAAACTGCAAAAAGGTGGGAATCTAAGGAGATGGGACCTGGATAAACTGGAAGAACCAGAGGTTGTAGAGAGTTTCAAGGAGAGCATAAGGGAACAATTGACAGGAATGGGGGAAAGAAATACAGTAGAAGAAGAATGGGTAGCTTTGAGGGATGAAGTAGTAAAGGCAGCAGAGGATCAAATAGGTAAAAAGATGAGGGCTAGTAGAAATCCTTGGGTAACAGAAGAAATATTGAATTTAATTGATGAAAGGAGAAAATACAAAAATGCAGTAAATGAAGCAGGCAAAAAGGAATACAAACGTCTCAAAAATGAGATTGACAGGAAGTGCAAAATGGCTAAGCAGGGATGGCTGGAGGACAAATGTAAGGATGTAGAGGCTTGTCTCACTAGGGGTAAGATAGATACTGCCTACAGGAAAATTAAAAGAGACCTTTGGAGAGAAGAGAACCACTTGTATGAATATCAAGAGCTCAGATGGCAACCCAGTTCTAAGCAAAGAAGGGAAGGCAGAAAGGTGGAATGAGTATATAGAGGGTTTATACAAGGTCGATGTACTTGAGGACAATATTATGGAAATGGAAGAGGATGTAGATGAAGACGAAATGGGAGATAAGATACTGCGTGAAGAGTTTGACAGAGCACTGAAAGACCTGAGTTGAAACAAGGCCCCGAGAGTAGACAACATTCCATTAGAACTACTGATGGCCTTGGGAGAGCCAGTCATGGCAAAACTCTACCATCTGGTGAGCAAGATGTATGAGACAGGCGAAATTACCCTCAGACTTCAAGAAGAATATAATAATTCCAATCCCAAAGAAAGCAGGTGTTGACAGATGTGAAAATTACAGAACTATGAGTTTAATAAGTCACAGCTGCAAAATACTAACGTGAATTCTTTACAGACGAATGGAAAAACTGGTAGAAGCGGACCTCGGGGAAGATCAGTTTGGATTCCGTAGAAATGTTGGAACACGTGAGGCAATACTAACCTTATGACTTATCTTAGAAGAAAGATTAAGAAAAGGCAAACCTATCTATGTTTCTAGCATTTGTAGACTGATAGAAAGCTTTTGACAGTGTTAACTGGAATACTCTCTTTCAAATTCTGAAGGTGGCAGGTATAAAATACAGGGAGCGAAAGGCTATTTACAATTTGTACAGAAATCAGATCGCAGTTATAAGAGTCGAGGGGCATGAAAGGAAAGCAGTGGTTGGGAAAGGAGTGAGACAGGGTTGTAGTCTCTCCCCGATGTTATTCAATCTGTATATTGAGCAAGCAGTAAAGGAAACAAAAGAAAAATTCGGAGTAGGTATTAAAATTCATGGAGAAGAAGTAAAAACTTTGAGGTTCGCCGACAACATTGTAATTCTGTCAGAGACAGCAAAGGACTTGGAAGAGCAGTTGAACGGAATGGACAGTGTCTTGAAAGGAGGATATAAGATGAACATCAACAAAAGCAAAACGAGGATAATGGAATTTAGTCAAATTAAATCGGGTGATGCTGAGGGAATTAGATTAGGAAATGAGACACTTAAAGTAGTAAAGGAGTTTTGCTATTTAGGGAGTAAAATAACTGATGATGGTCGAAGTAGAGAGGATATAAAATGTAGACTGGCAATGGCAAGGAAATCATTTCTGAAGAAGAGAAATTTGTTAACATCGAGTATAGATTTAAGTGTCAGGAAGTCGTTTCTGAAAGTATTTGTATGGAGTGTAGCCATGTATGGAAGTGAAACATGGACGATAACTAGTTTGGACAAGAAGAGAATAGAAGCTTTCAACATGTGGTGCTACAGAAGAATGCTGAAGATAAGGTGGGTAGATCACGTAACTAATGAGGAGGTATTGAATAGGATTGGGGAGAAGAGAAGTTTGTGGCACAACTTGACTAGAAGAAGGGACCGGTTGGTAGGGCATGTTTTGAGGCATCAAGGGATCACAAATTTAGCATTGGAGGGCAGCATGGAGGATAAAAATCGTAGAGGGAGACCAAGAGATGAATACACTAAGCAGATTCAGAAGTCTCAGGACTGAAGACCACAACAACAACAACCATTTTCAACGTCCCAGTAAGTTCACTAACAGTGTTCAGTATGTGAAGAAGTTCCTTTAATAATGGTGATTTCACATCTACAGAGGAACATGCAAGACAGTGTTTGTCTGTTTATACACATCACATGAACATGCAGAATTTCTATAAACTACCTCATTACTCAGTCTGAGTCCTGTCACTCGTGTGGACACATCAATGTGGAAATTAAATAGAAAGTCTGCACCAAGAATAGACTCAGTGACATCCACAATCAGGAAGGTTCACCAGAACTTTTGTATGAAACCCAAACTCACTATTTCAAGGCATTGTCCAAAAGTGGGTATTCCAGAACTGTCTGTGGGTGAGCCAAAATAGGATACTAATATTAGATACTGTGTCAGTTAAATACTTTCACACCGTGCAGGTGTTATGAGTGTACAAGTGGTGTGATATAGGAAAGCTGTGAACAGCAGAACATCAGTCAGGCATATCAAGGGGCAGTCACGTTTCCAATAGAGGGCGAGATACACTTTTGTTGCAGTGCAGTGTTTACTGTGGTTGTTGGGCCGTTTGATGAGGAACTGTTTGCAGTGGTGTGTGGTGACTTTACTTCGGAGTGGTCTGTTATTCCTACTTTTAAAGCTAGTCATCCAAAACGGAAATGATACTGATACAGCATGGTGTGCTGGGTGATGTCACTCCAAGCACTGTATCACTTGGCAGACTGATAGCTGCTGGGAGGTGCAGGACCTTATTGAAGTTGCATATACTGAGAAAACAATGTTCAAGACATAAACAAATTTTATAGTAATAATTCAGTAAAATAATCTTGTATATAATTTTGTAATGAATGTTTTGCATCTAAATAATGTTAAATGCTTAAATATTTGCCAGTTATTGATGAAATAAGTTGATGTAGTTTTGTAGGATAGATAACATTTTAAAAATTTGAAAACAAAAAAAATTGGTTTCCAAAATATTATAGAAAATGAGATATGACAAGAAATTTCAAACAAGTGTTCCCAGACAACATATCAATACTAATTTCAAAGAAACAGTAAAATATGGATGGTATCTGATATTTCATTAATCAGTTGATATTGTTGTCACCTACTATGGAACAGGAATCTCTGTGATATGTATTTGTTAAAACCTCTTCTATATTACCATCACAACTAACAGAGATAATCTCCTCCATTCCCCCCTCCCCACCCCCACCCCCCCAACCCACACTGCCCACTTTGCCAGCATCCCTCCTTCCATGACTTTTACCATTATAATTTGATTCCAACTCACGAGCTCATAATCACCATATCCACCCTGATTATTCCCAAAGCCCTGTCTAATTCATCCACATATTTTAGAAACTGATTGCTAGAATTGTCAGGCCCATAAACTAAATTCCATTGTATGCTCCTTGGGAATCTCCTTCTTAATGCATCTATTGGTGTTAGTTCTTTGATAGATCTGGCTAAATGAATTAATCTTATTATTTGTTTTTCTCAAAAGTCCTTCATTCTTTCACTTCTCTCACAATGGTCTGGGCCATTATAAATTTGCTTCTGATCCTAGCTTCATCTGACTCTGACCAGAACTTATTCAAATTCATTAAAAGTCATGTCTAAATTAGTGTGTTGCTTTGCCCATGATAGTGCACCCCATACAAAAACATCTTTACAAATTTTATTTTAATCATGTTAGCCATACCAGGAATAAAATTATCATATCAGTACTATACAAAATCAACGAGATGGACATTATCTGCTGGAAAACTTTCAATGGATGTGTTGACCCACATTTCACTACAGTTACTGGCAAACATTTTTGTTGCAAACGCTCTTAGGAATCAGTAAGTTTTCAACTTGTGTCGTACACACTACTATTACATGCATAACAATATAGAGACAACATTTGCTTTTTCTGCAGTATTAATATTAATTACAGAGAGCTGATAATCTGTTTTTAATTCCTAAATTGCAAGTTTCTGTTCTAGATACTGTTTATTTTGATCTGTTGAGATTTTAAGGTCTGATTTTTCTGTTTTTCATCATTGTCTAAAATTTTATAGCTTACCAAGATTTTTTCACGTTCATTCATGAGATTTTGTTCTGTATCTACAATTTTGACTCTGATAAATTAATCTGAACATCAAACTGATTGAACTCTGATTCAACAGACTGAAATTGGGTCAAATCTTCATTTATCTGCCCAATCTGTGTGCTGTTGTTCAGAAGTTCAGTTTTCAATTCTTTGTTCAAAATTTCTATTTTGTTATTCAGTTCACAATCCGAAACTTCAATTCTGTCTCCCATATCATTACTTAGTTCATTTTTCAATTCCATGAACATTTTTGAAAGTTGTGTTTCCAAATTGCACTTCCTCATGAAAATTAATCTTAATTGATACCCTACTGATAAACATTGATGAAACCTGAGTCCCACCTCACTATCTAATAACAATTCTTGCTTAATCATTGTGGTGTAATTTTCCATATTGTTCAGTGTTAAAAAATTATTAATAATTTCACATGACTGAATTGCTGCGACTGCCGTTACTATTAAGAAGAAATATATACCAAAGTACTTATCTCTTGTCCTCTGTGAAGAAGAAGTTCTGATTCAATTTTTTCAATTTAATACTTTCTTCACTCCTTGTCCTTCATGCATTCGTATTCTTGGTCACCATTATAACTTTTCAGCTTTCATAATTACTCTCATTGTCCTTGCAAAATAGTCCCAGGTTATTATAATAGATATGAATCTAAAACTCAAATACCAATTAGAATGGTAGTTCCAATGTTCTGAGTGTAATCCAGCTAACTTTTGCTAATTTTAGAGTGCCTAGCAACTTAGATAACTTAACCTTTACCTTTATATCTGCTTTCCTTCTTTATGCATATTGTACAAATACAGCATTCTAACTATGAAATGAGCTATCTGACGTATTTTCTATTTAAATTTCGCAGTATATTCATAAAAACTTAAATTTGAAATAAACTGACACAGAATGAGTGTCACAAAATTTTAAAGATAACTGAGCGGTGTATGGTCACTGCCACATATTTAAATATAAGTAAGACTATAATGGTTAACATTCTATTCCATTGTAACAAACATGACTTTGCTAGACTTACAATTAAAACTTTAAAGATTTGCAGAAATTTCATATGACATAAATTACAGTATGTTGTTAAGTATTTCATTAGAAATAAAATTACATAATGTGCTGAAAATTGCATTGAGTTTCTGCTGAAAACAATGGTTTTAATTAGTATTCAAATTACTACTAAATTATGACAGACAGAAGGCTAATGTGATTTTCCAACTGTGTATAAATTATGATTTAACAAATAAATGACTTTTGGTATAAAATGCATTAAGATCCAATATCAGAAATGTAGATGTGTTGGCAACAATTAATTTGCACAATGATACTGAAAGTGTGACTGAGAATTATATAAAAATGAAAGAAGAAACATATTAAAGTTTAAATAATAATAAACACGTCAGCACATTGTGCAAACACTATATGCAACGTTGGTATCATGTATCCTGGTTAGGACATTATTATAATCTAGAGTTGAGTTTGTATTGCTTAGTGCTGTGTCATCCCTCTCAGCCACATACAAGTGTGTACTGAATTTACTAATTAATACTAAATAGTATAAATAATTTTAAGGTAGCTGCTAGCTTTTGTAGAATAAGCAAATCTCGTGGAGGCTCCTGCATTCTTGTCAACTCTTCTGTAAGTTATACAGTAAGAGATAGTTTTAATTATTTAAATGAAGAGAGCGTGTTTGAAAGTTGCTCTGTAGAACTAAGTGATCTGAATACACTGGTTATAGCAATCTACAGGATTCCTAGATCTGCGGTAACAAAAGTGTTTTTAGCCAAATTCGAATGCCTCCTGGAAAAACTCCAGAAAGAAAGTAAGAAAAAAGTTGTTATAGCAGCAGACTTCAACTTAAATGTCTTAGTTGAAAGCAATGTTTCAACAAAATTTCATGACTTAATTCAGAAATCTGGTTTCAAGCTAAATTTTTCTGAAGGCACTAGGGAAAACAGCAGATCAGTGACCCACATTGATAATATTATTACCAACTACAAATTTGACAGTGGAAATAAGCACAAATACTGCTTAGACTTGGGTATTTCAGATCACTCAGCTCTGTTTATTGAGCTCCCAAAAGCAAATAACCCAAAGCCTCCAGAAGTGTGTACAAAAAGGGATCTCAGTAAAAGTAAAATGGATTTATTCTGCAGTAAATTAAGTATAATAAGCTGGCCTGTGGACTACAATAGTTCAAGCTCAATAAACTATGACAAATTCTTGAATTGTTTCTTAGAGGTATTTAATGAATCATTTCCTCGTAGATGTAAGCAAAATAAAGTTAATGGTAAACTCAAATGGATTACGACAGGAATAAAAATCTCTAGTGCCAGAAAGAGCGAGCTCCACAATGAGTTAAAATCAAACAGAAATCCGGATTTTGTTATGTATGTCAAGCAGTATAATGCTGTATTTAGGAAAGTTGTAGTGGCAGCTAAAAAAATGGCAAATAATAAATTCATATGAGAACACAGAAATAAAACAAAAGCAGTGTGGTCAGTTGTTCAGTCTGAATTAGGAGCCAAAGTAAAAATTCATGAAATTTTGAAAATTAGACATGAAAATGAAATTATAGTAAACCCTGTGCAGATGTCAAGTTGTTTCAATGAATTCTTCCTAAATGTAGTAAGATCAGATGTGGATATGACATTCTATCAGGGCATCACAAATTTGGAAAACAGCCAGAACACATCTTTTAAACAATTTGAAAAAATCACCCAAAGGGATGTGGAAAAGGAAATATTGTCCCTAAAAAACGAAACCTCACATGGGTAGGATGAAATAACAACATCTGTAATCAAGTTTGTGTACAATATTATTTCTCAACCACTGTCAACTATTATAAATCAATCTTTTGAACAGGGATGCTTTCCAGATGTATTGAAATATGGTGAGATCAAACCTCCATTCAAGAAAGGATCGACAGAAGATATGGGGAATTACCGCCCTATCTCTCTCTTGCCGGTCTTCTCTAAAGTGTTTGAAAAGATTGCGGCAAAACAAATTAATAACTTTCTTAATGTAAATGATATAATTTTTAAAAACCAGTTCGGATTCCAACAGGGTAAAAGCACTGTGAATGCTATAAATGAGATTATCCAAAAAATATGCTCGATGTTAGATAAAGGTAGAAAGGTCACAGGTATATTCTGTGATCTGACTAAAGCTTTTGATTCAGTGAACCGTGCATTACTCCTCCACAAATTACAGATGTATGGAATCGGAGACACTACTTTAAAATGGTTTAGCTCTTACCTGTCAGGTAGGAAACAAAGAGTAATTTTAACTTCAAATGGAACCAATTATTCATCAGACTGGAAAACAGTTCCCCAAGGAGTCCCACAAGGTTCGGTATTGAGTCCATAGCATTTGTTTTTTACGTAAATGACCTACCACTTGCTATTGATGTTCATTCAGTCTTATTTGCTGATGATACATCAGTTCTAATTGAAAATGAGATATCTGAAAATATTCCAGAAAAAGCAAAAAATACTTTAGAAAAACTTGAATCTTGGTTCTATCAAAATGGACTAAAACTAAATGTAACTAAAACCAAAATGATGCAATTTGAAGCTAAATCAGTAGAAAGGAGTGAAATAAAGATAATGTGCAATGATCAGGATATCACAGAAGCAAACCACGTGAAGTTCTTAGGCCTAAATCTTGACAAAAATTTAAATTGGAAGGTACACATAGATTACCTAGCAAATAAACTGAACAACTTAGCATTTGCAATGTGTATTTTGTGAGGTGGCACAAACATGGATACCAGAAAGATAGTTTATCACTGCTACTTTGAGTCAGTTATTCGTTATGGCATAATCTTCTGGGGAAATTCAGCAAATGACACTAGGCTCCTAGTATTACAAAAGAAAGTAATTAGAAACGTGCATTGCAAAAAAGTGGGAATCCTGTCGACCACTGTTAAAAAATTTAAAAATACTATCTATCCCCTCACTTTACTTATATGAGATGGTGGTGTTCCTATATAGAAATCAACATACACTAGACACTTTCCGTTTGGACCACAATTACAACACTCACCACAGAGATAACTTCAAACTTCCAACACATCGTTTAAAACTTTATGCCAAAACGCCAGAGTATATGGGGTTAAAAATTTTCAATAAAATAGACGGCAGTAATATATTTAAAATGGAGATTGGTTCACTGAAAAGATTGCTCTTTAGTGTTCTGGTGGAAAAGTGTTATTATTCTGTCAATGAATTCATTGAGGACAGTTTCACAATCTGAACACAGGGATTGTATTACATGTATTATTTTATGTACATGTGTAGCTGTAACTTAGAAATGTAAAATATGATGTAAACTTTTGTATTCCTCTTGAAAAAGTGAAAAAAGTTCCTTTTGTAAACCTTGACATGTCTCCTGTACATCAAATCAAATGATTTGAAAACTGTACGTAATGAGATGAATAAAACACATATCACATAACAAGTATGGGCTAGTTTGAGGGGGCGGGGGGGGGGGGGGGGGGGGGGGGGGGGAGCAGTTAAAATTGGCAAGTCAACATTTGGGAAGCAAGAGTTTTGAGTTTTGGATGGATAATAATCATATGGGTGTGTGGGGTGTGTGGGGTGTCGGTGTGAGGGGGGGTAGAGACTGTTGCTGGGGCTGGGTATTCTGAATTCTGATATGGTATTTAGGATGGTGGAGAGATAGATAAAATGGATATTTGTGGGTTTTACTGAAGAGCACATTGCAGAGGGTATTACCATTCTGTCAGATTCATTTTCTTCAAGTAAGGATTTAGGGAATAGGAGGTATTTAGGGTAGTTGTAGATGTAATGGTGAACCGTAGTGTCAAGTTCAAAGATTATCATACTGGGGCTTGTACTAATACAGCAGTGGGTTGTTGAGGGTGGGGTGGGGGCATTAAATCTGTGATATGGAGGAGGAAAAGGTGCTCTTCCACCTGGTGGTATCATTGAGATGAGAACTACTGGAGAAGAGTGTTCAAGGCAATTCTTCTCTGTTTCAGAGTTTGTCAAAAGTTGTTGAAAAATGTATGAATAGTTTTTTTTTTTTTTTTTTTTTGGTAGGTTAGGGGGGGGGGCAGGTTGTTGGTGTAGCTTGTAGAGGATGGGGAAGGATAGATATTGGTTCGTGGCTGAGTGGACATTTTTTTGGTAGGAGGAGGGTAGTTGGATTTGGGAGGTATCAGAGGCATTTATAAGTTTTATTTTGTTTTTAAGTATGTGTGTGTGTGTGTGTGTGTGTGTGTGTGTGTGTGTGTGTGTGTGTGTGTGTGCGCGGTTGGCCAGCCTAGATTAATGTGTCTGTGGTACTTGAGAACATTTTCATGATTTTATCTGATTTTTATTGCGGTATTTATTGTTTGTACACTTTGTGTGTATAATTTTGTATTTCTTGTGTATCGAAACTGCTGGTGATGCAATTTTAGGTTCGTGTTGTTAGTTACTGGTAACAGAGTTGTATTGTGATTCATAGGAATGATGGAGATTGTTTTACTACATTGCTGAGATTGGGTTCTGATATTAGTTACATGAGCAAGTTCGGGTTTGTGATACTGCAGAGTTGATTTTAGCTATATATGTCACGTGAAGTGCTAGATATCAGATTTGTCAAGTATTGTTTGATTTTGTGGTATCATGGATTTCATTTGAGCTATAGAGGTCAAGCAAAATTTCTGGCATCAGTTTTTGGAACTATATGTGGATTATGGTACTGTGGACTTTGTATGAGCTGAAAGTAGTTGTTACTGTTATTATGGTCTTTAGTTCAAAGACTGGTTTGATGTAGCTGTCCATGCTATTCTACCCTGTACAAACCTCTTCATTTCTAAATAACTAGTGCAATCTACATTTTTTGAACCTGCTTAATGTATTCTTCTTTTGGACTCTCTCTACAGTTTCTATGCTGATTCCCTCCAGTACTAAATTGGTGCTCCCTTGATGTTTCAGAATGCATTCTGTCAACATATCCCTTCTTTCAGTCACAGATTTCTTTCTTCCCCAATTCTCTTCAGAATCTCCTTATTGGTTACATGATCTACCCATCTGGTTTTCAACAGGCTTCTGTAACACCACATTTCAAAAGCTTCCATTTTCTTTTTGTTGGAACTGTTTATCATCCATGTTTCACTTCCATACAAGGCTACACTCTGGACAAATATCATCAGGAAAGACTTCCTAACACTTAAACCTATATTCCATGTTAACTAATTCCTCTTCTTCAGAAACATTTTTCTTGCCATTGCCAGTCTACATTTTATATCCTCTCTATTTCAGCCATCTTTGGTTATTTTACTGCCCAAATAGCAGAACTCATCCTCTACTTTTAGTGCCCCTTTTCATAATCTAATTCCCTCAGGATCACCTGATTTTATTTGACTACATTCCTTTACCCTTGTTTTCATTTTGTTCATATTCATCTTATATTCTCCTTTCAAGAAAAGACTCTGCCCATTCCATTCAGCCGTTCTTCCAAGTCTTTTGC
Organism: Schistocerca piceifrons; assembly: GCF_021461385.2. NCBI lineage: Eukaryota > Metazoa > Arthropoda > Insecta > Orthoptera > Acrididae > Schistocerca > Schistocerca piceifrons. Next base: position 207,241,715 of record NC_060145.1, on the reverse strand, counting down.
TGTCTCTGACAGAATTACAATGTCACTGGAAAACCTCAAAGTTTTTTTTTCTTCTCCCTGAATTTTAATTCCTATCCCAAATTTTTCTTTGATTTCCTTTACAGATTGCTCAATGTATGGCTTAAATTATATCAAGGATAGGTTACAACTGTGTCTTACTCCCTTCTCAACCACCGCTCCAATTTCATGCCACTTGACTCTTATAACTGCTATACGGTTTCTGTACAAGTTGTATATAACCGTTTGCTCATTGTATTTTACCCATGCTACCTTCAGAATTTCAAAGAGAGTATGTCAGTCAGCGTTGTCAAAAGGTTTTCAAAATCTACAAAAGCGATAAATGTAGGTTTTCCTTCCTTTAACCTAGCTTTTAGGAGAACTCATAGGGTTAGTACTGCCTTGGCGAGTTTTTGTATTTCTCTGGAATCCAAACTGATTTTCCCTGAGGTTGGCTTTTACCAGGTTTTCCATTCTTTTGTAAATAATTCATGTTAGTACTTTGCAAACATGCCTTATTAAACTAATAGTTTGCTAATATTCGAACATGTCAGCAAGTGCTTTCTTTGAAATTGGAGTTGCTGGATTCTTCTTGAAGTCTGAGGTTGTTTTGTCTGTCTTGTACATGCAAGATATCTCAATAGATGTCAACCATATTGGCAATTATTTATCAAACTCTTCAACCAGTTGCAGTTGATCCGCATGTTAGCTCCTGAGCAATTGTCCAAAGAAGTGGTGTGAGTCAGAAAATTGTCCTACACATTCTCCATTGACATAGATTCCATCCTACCACATCTCTCTCCATCAAGAGCTGCATGGAAACAGTTATGAGAATCATGTTAACTTCTGTACATAGCACTAATACAAGATACTCCAGGTATATCGTGTATCTTGTTTAGTGATGAAGCCACATTTACCAATCATGGCCAGCAACACTGCCAAAACATGCACTATTGGTCTGTCAACAATCCCCAACAGCTTTGTCAGGTGGAATATCAGCGTTCATGGAGTGTAAATGCGTGATGTGGGGTAGTCAACCTTCAGCTCATAGTCCTGTTTTCCATAGATGGGACAGTAAATGTGCACAAGTATAGCATGCTTCTAACAGACCATCTTCAATGGATGCTAGAAGATGTTCCCCTGCAGACTACAAGGAACCTGTGGTACCAATGTGATGGTTGTCCAGCCCATAATGTTCAAAATACTGCATCATGTCTTCAAGAATTGTTTCTGAATCATCAAATTGGTTGCAGGGGACCTGTACCTTGGTTTGCCTGTTCCTCAGATTTGATGCCTGAAGACTTTTTTCTGTGGGGAAAGCTGAAAGATGCTGCCTACAAAGACATACTGTAGTGCCCCAAGAATTTTGGTGTAGATTCTAGAAACACTCGGCCTTCAACCATCTCGAACACCTGATATTTTAGGTACGAGTGCCGGAGAGTGAGAACGTTTCTACCAATCCACCTGTTTCTATGTGTAGGTCGGAAGTTTGTTATTAGAAGACTGTAAGAGTGGTGAGTCACTGATAATGACAAGTATTTGCTGCCAGCACTCCAGAAGACGTGAGGAGAAGTCAATGAATAGTTATGTCATATTGTTTGATATGTTAGTGTCTGTGGTGATTGTAAAAAAAACTATTGAACAGATGAATATAGAGTGCTATGCACATTCATGTATTGGACTCACTAGAGACTAGGGACTTTTAAATTTTTTCATGTACTGGACTCGCAAAAGTCAAGACACATGTTTATATTTTCATATGGTTTTTAAACCAACTCTTATGTCCCAATGTACTTAATTATTTCTAAATCTCGAGATACGAGTGAGATGACGAAGATATTTATATGTCTAAGAAGAGAATTTTGTTCTGCGTAGCAGTTCTAGTACATCATTAATCAACGAGTACGTTGACACTAAAGTGCATATATGTGATCAGTAAATTACAGAAATAAGAAGATATTATTTTCTGTTACCGAAAAATGTTAGAACGTGGTGACCTAAGTGACAGGACCCGAAGAAAATGGGAATTTAAAGACAGAAATGGCAAGAAGATATTAGGCATTACCATAGCAACCAAGCCTAACAACATACAAGAACTGTTTCCAGAAATCGTATTGATTCCAATAAACAAATGAAAGAAAGTTGTGAGTGCAACACTGTAAAAGATGTGAGAAAGTAGTAGTGGAGAAAACTACTAAGAAGATCAGCCATGGAGAGTAAGCTGTCTTCACACATGTACATCGCACCGATGCCGATGCAGTAACCAGCCACTGACACCGACTGCACCAGCTACTGCTCACTGGTGCTAACTCCGCGCCTGCTGACCAACGAGACGCTGAAAAAACATCCGATGCCGCCGGTGCCAGTGCTGTCCACCGAAGCTGATTACACATTTGTTCACCAATGCAGCTAGAACTCTATTCTGGGTGAGCAAAAAACAATAATTTTTTGGTAAGGTTGAGGGGACAACTGAATGATAAACTGTTAGTGTAGTTATTGTAGTCAGTGGTGAATTTTCTTTTAGATGATTACTTGGTCTAAGACCAATAAAATTATGGATCAAGAACCACAACAAACTCCAGAACCAACCATAGCCATTCCATAGCCATTAAGCTGAATAGGGAAATGCCAGATTTGTCAGAATTAGTGAATTTAATTACAGCCCAGCGGGCAGATTCAGCACCTGTAAACGCTCAAATTGATGCTTTAAGAAAGGAAATAGGCTCTGTACATTCTAGGTTAGCTGACCAAAATGCTAAGTTGGATGACCAGAAGGCTCATTCAGCAACTCTAAGTGAAAAATTAGGTGCTCAGAGTGAAATTTTGAGTAATCGAAGTGAAACCTTGAACAGTCAAGCAGCAAATATAGTTTTATTAAAGACCAAATTTGACTTTTTAAAAAATAAGGTAGAAAATCTGAAGTTCATATTAAAGAGTGAACTCACTAGCTCTTTGAATACTCTCATAAATCACCTGTTCACTGACTTTAATCAGAGACAGAATGAAACTTTAAATATTCAAATGACAAATATAGATTTGTTGCCCATCAAAATAGATGCTCAAAGCAAAGAATCTGGTAATTGATGTGAAGGCATAGTTACTTTGGAGCCTGAATGCAACGTCAAATATAACAATAATAATAATGTAGAATCTGAATTTAGTGTAAAAATTAAAATCTTGTGAAAATGTATGTAATATTAAATTTAATTCTGCTAGATAGGATATGAATACTTTGGAAGAGAGCACAGATCAGCCTAAGGAATTAATGCCAATTATTCAATCAAAAATTCCAGTGTTATTACACAGTCGATTATTCAATCCCTAATGCCAGAGGTTAATATACAAGCTGTTACTACACGAGGTGTCAGTTCACGTGTAAATAATGTAGGATGGAATGTCAGGGAAAAATTAGCCAACCTTGATATTATAAATGTAAGTAGTCTGGCAGAACCTTTTGAGTTAATTACAGATTGAGAAATTAGTGAGAGTATAATCTCTGGAAATCAAATTATCCACGGGTGTGCTGCCGGTCTATAGTGTCCAACGGGCACAATATTTCGGCGGTCATACATGTCGCCATCATCAGGTGAACTGACGGACTGAGCTCCTGTGAACGTGCCGGCACGGAGATCCGTACGCTATGGATGCTCAGAGGGAACTGGGTTCGGTCGCGGCGGCGGCAGATTTAAATACCCTCCGCCCGCGGCGTGCTCCCTCCGCCGTCCGCGCCCCGCGCCACGGTTGCGCGGTGGAACAGATTGCGACGGCGTCTGAGATGACGTCGGAGTGATGGCTCTGTCCGCCGTGGTCGTCACAACTGTACGTTTGCTCGATTTACTCTTTATTAACCCGATCGCTGGTTCCCAAGCCTTGCTAAGATTATAGCCACAGTCACGGTTTATGAGGTCGTCATTGGTGCGAATTTCGATGGCCTCTCTAACAACGCTGTCCCAATATCTCGACGTCTGTACCAGAATCCTCGTGCGGTCATATTCCATGGCGTGATTTTCCGACAAACAATGTTCAGCGACTGCCGACTTGCTCGGATACATCAGGCGAGTGTGCCTCTGGTGTTCACGGCATCGATCCTCAACGGTACGCATCGTCTGACCAATATACGACTTGCCACATTGACACGGAATCTGGTACACGCCGGCCTTCCTCAAACCGAGGTCATCTTTGGCGCTCCCCACCAGTGCACGAGTTTTATTTGGAGGACAAAACACAGTTCCGACCTGGTGTTTCTTCAGAATGCGAGCGATTTTCCCCGAGAGTGCGCCTGTGTATGGAATAAATGCAGTGCCTACCTCCTCCCTCGTGACTTCATCCATCTCAAGAGGTTGTGCTGCAGTGGTTGGGCGGAGAGCACGTTGGATCTGCCACTCTGAGTACCCATTTTTTCGAAATACAGTTCTCAGATGTTCCAATTCCTGGGGTAGACTCTCTGCGTCAGAGATAGTGCGCGCCCTATGTACTAGAGTTTTAAGTACCCCATTCCTCTGTGAAGGGTGGTGGCAGCTGTCTGCGTGCAAATACAGATCAGTGTGCGTAGTCTTCCGATACACCCCATGACCTAGGGTGCCGTCAGCCCTTCTCTTGACCAAGACGTCAAGGAAAGGTAATTTACCCTCCATTTCAGTCTCCATAGTGAATTTGATGTTGGGGTGTATGGAGTTTAGATGTGTAAGGAAGTCAAGGAGTTTATCCATACCATGTGGCCAGATGACGAACGTGTCGTCCACGTAACGTTGGACACTATAGACCGGCAGCACACCCGTGGATATTTTGACTATCAAATACGCTGGGAGAAACTCAAGAATCACATCTCTGGAAATGTTACGACTGTTGCTTTTTCCAAACTTAATGATAATAGCAAGGTTATAGATGACTTGTGCGAAGAATTCAAACTTGTCCATGACAAAGTAGAGAACAGAATAACTTTACTTAATGTTGTGTTTCCCTGTAAAATGGTAATTGTTTTGTTATGGGGAGACTTTCACACAAAATTTAATGAGAAGTATTGGCCCATAAGTAATTGAGTGAGGTTAATGTCAGATCCATAGGATCCAGGCGGAGACACATCTGTCTCCCAGGGACGTTAACATTCTGTACTAACGGGCAGAGTGATGGCCGTCGGATCCCTACTTGTTTTCAGTGTTCCTTCTTTACTATTTTTCCTGCACCGAATTCCCTTCAAATCTTAAGCTATTCTGTAATCTATTCTTGAATTTTTACACTATCCTATTATCCTATTGCTTCTGCATACTTGTCTTTACTTGGCTGAGTAGCAAAGCAAGTCATTGCTATCAAGGCTGTACTGCTTCTTGTAGTAACAGCAGTAAGTGATTGTATCACTATTCGTGGTCTCAAATGAGTTATGTAGGCTTCAGGTCCACGCTATGTAAGCAATGTGATAAATTTTGTTGTTATATTGAGTCAGGACTGAAGCATCTATTAGTGTTTTCATAATATGATTCTTAGAAGCAGTTGGATTCTGATTTGATATTTCTGCTATTACATCCAGAACAGTCTGTGTTCTCAGTACTTGGTTGTGGTGCCCAGTAAGTATTTAAGTCACTTGCATGCTCCACTCTATTCAATGGTGGTCTCGAATCCCAGCATCAGCATTCAGTTTGGAAGAAGTCGTCCTCGGTTGTTAGAGGATTGTGCCCGTTTAAGTCACCAGCACGCTCTGTTCTAGTCAGTGGTGGTCTCGAATTACAGCATCAGAGTATAGTTACATCTTAATTTTGCCCAAGTTATTCTTTGAGAGTAATCAAGGACTATTAGATTAATAGAAAATGGAAGTTTATATGAATCATTACATAATTGTGATAACATGATACATAATTTTTACCCTTTGCAAGATATGATGTAAATGGGAAGGTTTGTATCACTTTTGAAAGGGGTGGGTAGTGTCAGTTCAAGCATGCCTAACACTAATCACACACCCCACCTTTCAGACAACCCTCACAGGCAAGTGTAACTGATTCTTAACCATTTGCCATTCCATAGGTGTTGCTAAGATTTTTCTTCCTGGGCTTCAAAAGTGAAGGTGAGAATGTCCATTATGTAGGAGACATTTAACATCATATCTCCTCTCGCTTCTCACTGAAGTAGCGGTGAAGTAGGGATCCTGAGGAAGGGGGGTGGGAAGGGTTTCCCTGTCTTTGGGGCTATCTTCTTTCTCTTCTGTGATCTTAACAACTGTTTCTACTTTTTTCCTTTCTTACATCTCATCCGAGTACCAGTCTATATTTCCCTCATTCCATATGCATATATGTCTATCCCTGAAGTCCTTCTTATTTTCCGTGATTTCCAATAACCTTCAACTTATTTCATATAAATAGGCTGAAGAATCAGGATTTCATATAAATAGGCTGAAGAATCAGGATACACAAACACACATCTACATACACACAAAGATACACTTAAACACAAACAGGAGAAATAAAAATTAGAAACCTGAAGTGATGTCAGGACTGTCAAGGGATTTGGGGAATAAAGATATATGTACATCTGAGTCGATGCACATATTAGACTGCTGACATGTGACGGTTCTGCATCATTAGTTTTTTATCGTGTACATCTGAGTTGATGCACATATTACATTGTTGATATGTGATGGTACTGCATTGTTATTTTTTTGTCACTCTCAAAAAAATATATACAAATGCCATGCTAGTCCTTTGAGAAAAGGCATAGTATCTACTGGGAGTTGGTAAAAACAGGTAGACATAGCATCAACTATGTGTGGACATGATATCTGTTTATATGGTAAAAGTGAGGAGTGGAAGAGGGCTCTAGGGTATTAAATGAAGTATTAGAAAGAAGATAGAAGTGTAAAGTAGATTTGTAATTTTACCAGAGAATATTTAAGAATAGTATTCAGAAAGATGTATGCTAGGTCAGTGAACCAGGAGACCTACTCAAGAAGGATACGGAGGGTGCACTTGACATTTATTGGATGAGAAAAAGGGTGGATAGGCAGACCTATGAAAGGCTGACCTATACTGTGTGGACAGGGGCACCAAGAAGGGGACTGACCTGTACCATAGGAGGATAGGAATAAGAATACCTACCAAAATGGAAGGAGAAAGGGTACTCCTAGGATCAACCCATGTAAGATTAGGTGCTGTTCCTAAAGGGAAAAAGGGCAGTATCATGACAGAAGTCACACATTTAAATGGATGAGTCTGGTAGGTTTCAGTTCTCTGCAGCACTACCATTCTTAAATTTTAGATTTACAAGCGTCAAAAGAAGGGAACACTTTATTCTACCCTGAGTTGCTCCAGATTACAATAAGTAATGAATAAGTACATACTTAGGAAAAATAGTACGGGAAGTAAGAACAAAGCAGTAGAGTATTCATGAGTTATGTGCACCTAGAATTTATTATTGGAAGAGGAATAGAAAACAAAGATTTGTTTTTGGAGACTGAAAAGAGCTAACTCGCAACATGGATTGGAAGGTTCACATTTTGTAACTGCGGTAAAATATGCACCATTATTAGTAAAAAAGAGAGGTACTGTTAAAATATAAAGAATTATCATCTTGTGTAATATTATTGTGCATAATGAGTATGTATAAAATATCGTGTGTTCAAGCTAAGCGAAGGAATATGTAGTGCCTCAAGAATTTCAGTGTACATTCTAGAAACACTTGGGCTGCAGCCGTCCGATATTTTAGGTACACGTGCAGGAGAGTGAGAACATTTCTACCGATCCACCTGTTTCTATGTGCAGGTAGGAAGTTTGTTATTAGAAGACTGTAAGAGGGGCGAGTCATTGACAACGACAAGTGTTTGCCGCCAGCGCCACAGAAGATGTGAGGAGAACTCAACGAATAATTATGTCATATTCTTTGATGTTTTAGTGTCTGTGGTGATTGTAAAAAAGACTTTTGAACAGTTGAATATAGAGTGCTATGCACATTCATGTATTGGACTCACTTGAGACTAGAGACTTTAAAATTATTTCATGTCTTGGCTATGAATGAAACAAGACACATGTTTTCTATTTGAATATGTGTAAATGAGTCTAACGTGCAAGGATAACTTAGCTTGCAAAAGTTATTATCTGTGAAAGTTGAAAATATAAAGTGATGAAACTGAAAAGTATTATATGAGTACCAAAATTATTTCAAGGATAGAGAAGTATTTTAGTAAATTCCCTTAACCAGCTGTAGTCTTCAGAGAAGAAGCTTGTGGGAGATCGACGTAGCTGATTATCCAGAGAAGAGGATTGGCTACACACAATGTGCAAGTTAACTGAAATGAGAGATGTGTGCCTTGCAACCTAATACCACACTGTCTCTTGTCGTCCAAAAACGTTAAAATACCAACTACACCCAATGATATGCAATGACATATTACAGCAGCCTGCTTGGACATCTCTGCTGAAATATCAGCAGGAGTGCAACAGTCACTACTTACCAGGCTGGTAGAAAAGAACAAAAAAGAATAGAAATAGAATAGAATTTTTTATTCATCTTTCATTATTTTTCATACGAAGGGCTCCATCAAAGGTTACAGTGGTGTCAAGTTTCAGGCAATAACCAATTACATATACAAAAAACAACATGGGAAATGACTAGCTTATTAAGAACTAAAAGACTTTCTTCATCACTCCGGAAAGCTGTATATTACAATTTTTACTTTCTAGCAATTCTTTGATTGAATAGAATTCACTGTATTTTAGCCAAATTTGTAATACAATTTTATATTTATTTAGCAGTATTGTACGAGATGAGTATGATAGCTTATTGAGATATTTTATACTCAAGTGTTTATAGTTATTATGGATTACAGCAAGTCTTGAGGGAGGCCAATCAGATGAGAGACTATTTGTGGTGTTGTGTACAATCACATTACATCTCAAGTTCATTCTTTCCAGATTTTCTCTGGCATATATCAAACAGGTATATATTAAAAGCTAGGTTATGTCAAATCCAAAGGTATTTCTGCAGGACCCTATGGGTTGTAATCCTGCTGAACAACTGATTGTCTCCTTTTGCCATCTGAAAACACATTTAGCTCCTATGGAATTTCCTCAGAGCATTGTGCCTTACTGCAGATGAGAATGGGAGAAAGCAAAAAATGACTGGAGCAACAACTGCTTGCTCAAAATGTTCCTTAACTTATACAATAAAGTACACAAGCTAGTTTGCTGCACAGATAACACAGGCCAATGAAAAAAAAGTTTTGAAAAACTTTTTTCCTTTGATAGCTGATATTTATAGATTTTTATCAGCTGAATCCAAATCTAGCCTTAGTTTCTTTGTATCACCCATAGTTTTTGAGCAATATGCTTTTTATTATATAGTATAAAAATCCTATGCTATATAGTAAACAGGGAAATTAATGAAACACTTTGTTACAACATAAGCATGGTTTGTATTTGCAGTAAGCTACTTAAAACAATGATATGTGTTAATAGAGGTTTCACTTGTCAGCCAGAATTGGTTTGTATTTTCTCTTTTTCCTTCGAAGCCTCTTGTGTAGCTTTTTCTACAATGAGTCACTTGCTGAACTTCTCAGTGAAGTGACCAACAGTAGTACCCCATCATGTTGGTGTTCCAGCGGCCTTGGTAGCATTTTTCCATCACTTTAATGTCCTGATGAAAATGCTGTCCTTGCTCCTCAATAACATCTCCCATATTGTCCGAGAAGTAATCAAGGTTCAAAAAGTGAACTTTCAGGCTTATTAAACATATTAAAGTTTTAAACTTCTTTAACATTGTAGCTATATTAGAAACATATTCTGGATCTTTTTCATGTCCTAAGAACTTTGTAACGACTTGCTTGAATGATACCCATGCTTCTTTCTCATTGTAGGTCATTGTGGCTTCAAAGTTAACATCAAACATCAATTTTCTAATGCCAGGTCCGTTCAAAGACACCTTCTTTTAGTTTAGCTTCTGAAAGGTGTGGAAACTTTTGGCAGAGATACTTAAAACATGGTCTCATCTTTAGGCAAAGCCTTTACAAACTGTTTCATTAGGCCTAACTTTATATCTAGAGGTGGTAGGAGTACATTTTTTGGATCTACAAGGTTTTTGCATAGAATGTTCTTCTCTCTAGGTTTTAAAGACTCCCTAACAGGCCAGTTCTTTCCGCACAAGTGTTGATCCCTAGCCCTACTGCCCCATTCACACAAGAAACATGGAAATTTGGTAAAGCCACCTTGCTGACCAAGGAGCATGCATTTTACTTTTAGATCACCCGTCCAACCATAAACAGAATAGCCTATTTCATTTAGCACTATTCCTAGGTTTCCATAGTTTTCTTTCATATGTACAAAATGTACAACAGGTACAGATGCATGTATGTTACCATTGTGTAATAAAACAGCCTTTAAACTAGTTTCAGATGAATTAATAAACAGCCTCTAGTTTTGTTTTGTGTGTGTGTGTGTGTGTGTGTGTGTGTGTGTGTGTTCAATACCAAACTCATTCATCAGACCGGGATTGTCTGAGCAGTATTCTAAATCAACTTCTTGTTGAAAAAACTTGGAAAATTGCTGCTCTCTCTTTCTATAGGCTACATGTATATGCATATTCAAACTGCCAATAAGTTCTTTTCTTTTAATCTAGAGCCAAGAAATTCAGCTTTTTCTTTCATTAAGCCCAGATCCCTAAATCCCTAACCAAATTGTTAAGCTCAGTCTGAGTAAATAATTTGGCTCTAGATTTTCTGTATTACAGTGGAATTCATCATCATCTTGTTCATCTAAATCACATTTTACATCAGAAAATACTTCTGTTGGAATAGAATTTAAATCATCTGGTTGTCCAAGAACCAGCAAATCTACACAATGCCCTACTGCTCATGTGGTGGACGGAAGGTTAGGGTAACTTATTACCTTCTTGTTTTTCAAATTATGACCAGTAATATTGAAGCGGAAACGTGTGGTATCTCCGCTTACAGTCACTAATGTGCAGTGAACTGGCTTTATCGCCGTGCCCACGCACTATGCTCAAGCGAGAGGCTTGATGACAAAAAACAACTAAAGCAGTTTCGGGACAGGACACATTTATCCTTCCTACCATTACAATAAATGACAAACAACATTCATCGCTAATGTCCATCCATACAGGTGCGTTGCACTAGCGGCATGGCTCGATCACTGATCCCGGAGGGTATACACTCCAGTGATGAGCCGTGGTGTGACTGCGTGGACCGAGCGAGACAAAAGGCCATGTCACAGAATGTTCTGCTCCTGGTGCGACCGGAGGCGCCGTAACGTCCGCGAAGGAGTGAAAGACACTTTAACGGCGACTGCATTTACGACCGCGCGTATGCATTTACGGCGGAGTCACGTTGACTCGATGCATGTGGTCCACGGTGGGAGAACAGAGACGTGTGTCACGTCGCGTTGACCAGCTCGCACTGTCCACCTGCTTTTGTCCCTGTGCGGTCCGGTGTGCCACGCACCGTTGCCGGAATTCGGCATAACGGTACAGCTGCCCCTACTTGTGTTGGCAGTGCCGTAGTTCAGCCCTTCGTGCATTGGACGGTGCTGCCACCACAATATCAACACTGCAAAAGTAGCAATCATCAAAATGATTCCTTGGCTCCCTCCATATCATAGGAACAGCAAATCTAAATGTTTTTTCTCCTTTTTGGACCATTTTCTCAGCTCTTCAACACACACATAACATAACTTATGTGGCGCCCAAGATTTATCTTGATCACTAAGTTTAGATCCAAAGTATGATAGATAAATCTTTTTCACAAAGTCTGTATTGAGTCTTTGGTGTTTTTAATCACAAATTCACCATAAATATAACAAAAACTGTCAGCAGAGTTTTTACAACCACGATTAGACATTGTACTGAGCACATGTGCAGCTAACAGGTAAGTGAGGTTAGGTTGATAGTAAACAAAACACCATCTGTTAACACAAAACTAGAATCGACCTTTTTTTTGCCAGCAAATGTTTTTCAGCCGTGCAACCAATGTCATCTACATTCATTGCACCTCCTTTTTAAATTATTTTAGCTATATAAAAGCTGTCAAATTCTTTAAAAAATCGTCTAATTTAATAAATTTAACTGTAAAATGTGAAGAAATGGTGGGTGATACAGTTTTTAAGTATCATATTTGGATTTTCCATCCTAAAAAACATAAGAATAAGGTATTTTCAGCAAAAAAGTTTTTCCGTCATTGCCCTGTGTAATTTGTGATTTCTTCCTAACAGAGTGTTTGGTCTATGAACAGTTCAAGTAGTTTTACTGTTTAATTTTCTTTTTGGTTACCTTTAGATTAAAAATTATTCTTCTGTTTTTTAGTAGTTTATGCGCAGCTGACTGGTATGGCACCAGTGATTAATCATTTGTGTCATTTCTCTTTTATTAGCTCATAAACTTTCTAAATTCCTGTCTGTGGTTATTAATGTCATGTTATTAGCATACAGTAAATTCTTACATGGTATATAATTTGAAAAATCATTGAAGTACACAAAAAACAGAAAAGGTCCACGAACAGAACCATGGGGTATTCCTCTTTTTATTGGGAGCATGGCTGATCTCTGCTTATTTGCATACACAAGCTGTAACCTATTGCCAAAACAAGATTTAAATAAACTGAGTGATTTACATTCTATGCCATAATATTCTAACTTTTTGCAGATAATGTCATGTGACACTGAGTCAAATGCTTTGCTTAAATCAATAAATGTTCCAGAAATAGAAAGCCTTTTTTCATACCTTTCGAAAACATTATTCATAAAAGCTTCACCGCTTTTACATTTGATAGTAGCTGTATACCTGTTTATGCATACAATTTTCAATTATATTCAATATGATTAGTGCTATTGCAATGGCTCTGTAGTTCTTTCAGAGGTTTTTATTACCTTATTTATACACAGGTAATGTGACTATGAGCTTAAGAAACTTTTTGAAAATACCTGCATCTAGTACTCTGTTAGACAGAGAAGGAATTAGCATTTTGATTCCTTTTGCTATACGCCCTGTGACAAAATTACTGAATCCAAAATAGCCTTCTGTTTTGGAATTTCTTAGTTTGTGCATCGATTTATGAATGTCATTTAAAGTGATTAGAGTACATGCAAATTTCTCACTATTTTGCATGAGGTATACCATTTTTTTAAATTTATATTATTGATCTCATTTTTGACGACATTCCAGATTGTGAATTGCCACTGCCAGTGGTTGTTTTGATGGTCTGTTGTCCCATTACTGCTCAGAATCAATGTAACTAGTTTATGCACATTTGTTGTTCATTAGTGCATGCTACCACAGGTATTGTACAAGTTCCAGTGTGGGAACTTTTCAAAGTACGATATCTCATAAACGACTCACACTATAATCCTGCAACAAACACTATTGAAACTCTAATTTACCCTACTTTCAGTTTTTTTAATCTCAATAATCACTGTTCCATTTAAAAACGTGAATGTTTGAACAAAAGTACACTTTCTAAGTATTTTTACGATGTTCTGATTGTCTAACAATGTGATCCCTTGACTACCAATCCATTCTGTGAAAATTGCACATCAGTAGCACTTTCCATTTCTGCAATATTTGTGGTGCAAGTTGTAGGTGATTCACCCTCTATACTCTTCCAACTCTCAGCTTTCCCTTCCTTGTTTAGTACTTGTTTTCCAAGTGAGCTCTTGATATTCATACAGCTGCTTTCCTTTTCTCCATACATCTGTTTAATTTTCCTATAGATGTTATCTATCTATACCCTACTTACACTAATGAGCCAAAACCTTATGTGTCTGACAGTTTGGTGGTGGGTTTATAGGGGTATGTGACATTAGCTGTCTATGCACGGGTCATGTAATTTGTGTAAATAACTAGCTGCTGCTTTGCATTTGTGGTGTTGGAGCCTGATAGTGACCCAGATGGGTTCCATAGTATTTACATCAGGCAAATTGGTTCACCGAGAAATCAAGGTGAGTTCACTATAATGCTCGTCAAACCACTGTAGCACAGTTCTGGCTCTGTCACATGGGCAGTTAAACTGCTGAAAGATGACATCACTGTTGAGGCAGACATCAAGCATGAAGGGAAGCACGTGATCTGCAACTGTCAGTGTGTCTTTGATTACTACCACAGGTCCCATGCAAGTGCAGGAGATTGTCTTCCATAGTGCAATACTCTTCCCACTAGCGTGTACCTGTGATGCCCTGTGCATTTTGAGCTGCCATTCATCTCAATGATGGTGTTTGCAGGGATGATCATTGACCCAGTGCAGTAAAAATGTGATTCACCCAAAGAGCCAACACATTTCTGTTAATCAATAGTCAAATACCAATGGTTCTGTGCCCATTGCTATCATAACTGATGTTGCTTGGTGTACATATGAACACACAGTGGTGGTCTGCTATGGAACACCATGTTCAACAATGTATAATGAACAATGTGCTCTGAAACACTTGTGCATGCACCAGCATTGTGCTCTTTTGGCAAGATGCTACAGGATCACCATCTATCCAACTTTTCAGAGCAGACAAGCCTCCAAACCCTATATTCTGTTAAGAGTCATGGGTGTCGAACAATTTAGCACCTAGTGGTGGTTTCACTGTCCTTCTACCTCTTTCAGCAGATCCTCATAACAGCACATGAACATGTTACCATCTTCACTGTTTTTGAGATACTCATGTATGGGCTCTGCATAATAGTAAAATGCCCTTTTCAAAGTCACTGATCTCAATAGATTTCCCCATTTGTAGCCCATATCTTCACTAGGATGCTCCCCCATCCGTGTCTGCTCTGCTTACGTACTTTTGTTACTGCATCACATGCCCGCAATGCTAATAGGTGGCATCCAATGTTTCAGCAGGCAATGGTGATAATGTTTTGGCTTATCAGTGTATATATGCTTCAGTGCCCTCACATTTGTCCTTTTGCCATTTCTGTCTAGCCATTTTGCACCTCCTATCACTCTCATTTTTAGATGTTTGTATTCCTTTTACATGCTTCATTTGCTGAATTTTTATGCAGAGTGATTTTTCCCACCATGTAAAAACTCTGGGGAACGATTGATGAGAGGATATAGAACAAGAAAGGTCTAATGAACTTATGTCAGGAAATGCATGGTTTCCATGCTAGAGACCATTTATTCAATCATACTTTGTTACAAAGACTGTGGTCTAATATGCACTGTACCATGCAGCCACAGTTACAGTATGCGCTGTTTCCTCCGAGATGGTGGTACTGTTTTTCATATGTCATGGCCTAGTGTCCTCTCTGGATATAGCAAATGGTAATATTGTGTTACATTCACTTCCCTTCCCGACTCACCTTGTAGCTGATGTGACACAGCATTGTACACAATGGCTCCATATGTGAATCGAGAGCTTGCTGATATGGTGTTAACTTATGGAAAGGCAAATAGTAATGGGCGGTGGGCAGCAAGGTTGTATCAGGAGACCTATCCCTGTTGACGACAACCACAGCATTCAATGTTTGCCACAGTGTTCCACTGCCTGTCTGAGATAGGCTCATTTCAGGAAGCAGGAAATCATGAAGGACTTACCTGAAATGTTTGGACACCAGACTTGGAGGAAAATGTGATTAACACTGTGGAAGGCGACCACCGTGTCAGTAACAGGCAGTTGGCCCATCAGTACAGGGTAAGCCAGATCACCATGTGGCACATTCCCCATTACAATTGTTACTACCCTTATCACTTACAGTTCATGGAGGGCTTACTAGTGACAGACTTTCCACACCAGGAACAGCTTTGTCACTGATTTCTTCACCAGGCAATGATGAATCCAGGATTTGTGTTGTCGTCCCTATTCACAGATGAGGCCAACTTTTGTCATAGTGGTGTTTTTCAACTTTCATAAGTCATCTGTGAGGTAGTCTGGAGAACCTCCATGGTATGGTGACAGTGAATCATGAGCACTGGTGCAGCCAAAATGTGTGGGCAGGAGTAATTAGCGACCATATTTTGGGTCCAGTATTCCTTCCACATTGCCTCACAGGCTGAAATTGTCAGCATTTCTTGCAGGTGACCTTGTCTCCCCTGCCTGAAGAAATGCCATTGATGATTCGAAGGGTTATGTGGCTGCTATACGATGGTGCTCTAGTCTACTTCACTGTTAACATCTGGACACATCTCAATTGTGTCTTCCCTGGTTGGTGGATCAGACAAGGGAGCCTAGCTGCATGGCCTGCTTGTTCACTGGATCTCAACCTGTGCAATTCCTGGTTATGGGGCCATCTCAAAAATATTATGCATGTAGAGTTCATTCCAGATGTAGAGACACTTGAGCAGTGTATTCATGGTGCCTTTGACACTGGATGCAGCCTGGCCGAAGTGAATGCATCAGACAGAACATGCTACGGCACTTGCATGCATGCACTGAGGGCATACTGTGACTGTGGCTGCATGGTACTGCATGTATTAGATCACAGCCTCTGTAACAATGCATGATTGAAAAAATGATATCTAGCATGGAAACTATGCATTTATGGACATAAGTTCATTAGACCATTTTTGTTCCATATCCTCTCATTGATCAGTTCCTACAGTTTGTACATGGTGGAAGAAATCACCTTGTAAATTTTTCTTTTGTCACTTAAATTCAGTATGCCCTGGGATATTGAAGGGTCTCTACTAGACCTTGTTTTCTTACCTATTTGATCCTCTGCTACCTTCACTATTTCATCTCTCAAAGCTACCCATTCATCATCTTCTGTATTCCTTTCCCCTGTTCCAGTCAATCATTGGCTACTGATCCTTCTGAAATTCTCAACAACCTTTGGTTCTTTCAATTTATCCTGGTGTATTTTTTATTTTTTTTAATTTCCTACCTTCCTGCAGTTTCTTGAGTTTTAGTTTACAGTTCATAGCCAATAAATTGTGGTCAGAGTCCACATCTGCCCTGAAAATGTCTTACATTTTGAAATCTTTGGCCTACCTCCTGCCATTATATAATCAATCTGACAACTTATGGTGTCTGCAGGTCTCTTCCACATATACAACTGTCTTTCGTAGTTCTTAAACCAGGTATTATTTTTTTCTTCTCTTCCTCTTCCTACTACTAAATTCCAGTCCTTCATGACAGTTGAACTTTCTTCTCCCTTAACTGTCTGAATAATCTTTTTTATCTCATCATACATCCTTCCAATCTCTCCATCATCTGTGGAGCTAATTGGCATATAAACTTTTTCTGCAATGGTGGGTGTTGGTTTCATGTCTATCTTGGCTATGATAATGCATTTATTATGTTGCTCATAGTAGTCTACTCATATCCCTATTTCCGTATTCATAATTAGACCTGTTCCTGCAGTACTCCCATTTGATTTTGTATTTATAACCCTGCACTCACCTGATCAGAGGTCCTGTTCATCTTGCCACCAAACTTCACTAATTCCAGCTATATCTTACTTCATACTATCCATTTACCTTTTAAATTTCCTAATCTACTTCCCAATTAAGGGACCTAACATTCTATGCTCCAACATGTAACTGCCAGTTTGTTTTTCCTGTTATCAACATCCTCATGAGTAGTTCCCACCTGGAGATCCAAATGGGCTACTATTTACCATTGGAATGTTTTACCCAAGAGGATTCTATCATTATTCAAGCATGCAGTAGAGCTGCATGCTCATGGGAAAAATAATGGCTGTAGTTCGTGATGTTCGCCTGCGTTATTATTTCCTCATCGATTGTCCCTGGTGTCGATGTACTGTATTGCTTTGCTGGCTGAAAAATGGGTTCACAACCCCCCCTCCCCCCCTCCCCCCAATAGCACACAGTTATATGGCCAGTTAACTACTGTCAAATTTTAATAAGCCTCATTAACAGTTTGCAGGCATACGTCAGCATACTGCTACAATAGTTTACCGTTGAACATCTATGAGCAGTGAAAACCTAACCATACAGTTCACAGTTCTTGCAGAATAATATGGTACATATTGAACAGACACTCTCATTGTTTCAACACATGGCCTATTTGTGTTACACTTATTTCACAGTTAAGTTGATGCATTGTTATTGTTCTAACCAACACATTCTTGTCTGAAACTTGGCTGTGGACTGCCTGTCTCAGAACCAAAATTCGGGCCCTTATATATCCTCACAATAATACGCACTGAAACTATACGTTGTTCGATGTTTAATTGGAGAAATTACAATTGAAACATACTTCATTCAGTTAACTGAATATATAGAAAAATTCTGTCTTTTTTACAGTTTCTTCTACCACAAGAGTTAAACCATATTATTTGTTTAAATCATGAAATTAGCAGTTATAGTTATGCAACCAATACTTTTGATGAAACTGGAAATTACTTTGGAATTAATTAAGAGCTGGCTTTGCTAACATGTTTTCCAATATAGCCAAATAAATACTTAAAGAATGCTATTAGTTGTTCCTCCAAATGTTTATAATTAGTACAGAATTTATACTTGTTTATGATTCAACAATAGAATTTAAGTTATGAAACAGTTACTGATTTCACCCTATAACAAAAGATACTAACTAGGAATAGTAAAAAAATCTATTACTTACATAAAACTAAGCACAAAATTAGATCTAGTGTTATATTCTTTAAACTGAAGCCCAACCTTTCTCTTTTATGAAAATACAGATTATACTCACATATGTTAATGGTAATTAGTTAAAAGCGAAAAAAATGAATTTTAAGGAGGCAGACAGCAAACAAGAGGGGAAGTAAAAATATCCCAGCCTGCTTCATCACAAATCCCACCTTGCTTTCAGGTGTCCACAGTACCAGGACCGCAAGCTCATGTTGGTTGGTGTTACGTGCCCAGATCAGTGAGTCATCCAGACAGTTGTCCCTGGAACTACTGAAAAGACTACTGCCACTTTTCAGGAGCCACACATTTGTCTGGCCTATCAGCAGATACCCTTCCATTGTTGTTGCATCTACACTATGGCTATTTTCATCATAGAGGCATGCAAGCCATGCTACTGTGGCAAGCTGCACAGTTCATGGGGAGTGGGGGGATGGGGGGGGGGGGGGGGGAGGTTGAGCTATATAGATCAACTGAAACTTCGAGATCCAGATTTCAGAACTATATATGGGTTTGTGGACTTTGTTTGAGTTATTGAGTTATGTAGGTCAAGTGATATTTCTGGTACCTATATTTTTTATAGACTTGTGTGGGCAGTGAGGTCACATAGTTTGAACTGGAAGATATATAGCTCCAGTGAAATTTCTGATAAGTTTCTTCCTTTTTTTAAAAGATTTGTTTTATCGTGATTATATTGATTGGTGATGATTTTTGTGTGCGATATTTGTGTTAGTATTTGTTTTGGTACAACTTGGTTATTAGGCTTGTCATATATTTGTATTATACCCACCTGAAACCACTAATTCCCATGTTTTCTGTTGGTTTCATGGTATTACTGCAGTTAAATATTTTTTGTATTGTTTGTGTCTGTGTGTGTAATGAGTGATGTCATGGTTACCACATTACATAAGCTTGAATTAGGGGTCTGCCATCTTGATGACATCATGGGTCAAACCCAACAGGTTGTACTACAATCATTGATTGTCCCTTGAATGTCACTGTTAGTTTGGTCCATTTTCAAATTCAGTTTCAGATCTAAGATATCAATGTTGTGAAACTTTGTGGCAGATTAAAACTGTGTGCTGAATGGAGATGAACTCAGGACCTCTGCCTTTTGTGGGCAAGTGCTCTACTGACTGACCTGCTCAAGCACAATTCACAACCCATCCTCATAGCTTTACTTCTGCCAGTACCTTCTCTCTTACTTTCCAAGTTTCACAGAAGCTCTCCTGTGAAACTTGGTATATTAGCACTCCTGGAAGAAAGGCTGTTGCAGAGACATGGCTTAGTCACTATCTAAGGGATGTTTCCAGAGTGAAATTTTCTCTCTGCAGGGTCATGAGTTGTGCTTGAATAGCTCAGTCAATAGAGCACTAGTTCTCAAATGGCAAAGGTTCTAAGTTTGACTCTCAGTCTGGCACACAATTTTTATCTGCCAGGAAATTTTATATCAGCACACATTCTGCTGCTGAGTGCAAATTTCATTCTAGAAACATCCCTCAGGCTGTGGTTATCCATATCTCTGCAATGTCCTTTCTTCCAGGAGCACTAGTCTTGCAAGTTTTGCATGAGAGCCTCAATGAAGTTTAGAAGGTAGGAGATGAGGGAATAAAGCTCTGAAAATGGGTTGTGAGTCATGCTTGGATAGCTCAGTAGGTAGAGCACTTGCACATGAAAGGCAAAGGTTCCAAGTTTGAGTATCTATCTGGTGCATAGCTTTAATCTTCCAGTAACTTTCACATCAGTGCACCCTCCACTCCAGAGTAAAAATTTCATTCTGGTACCAATATTGTTTTTAACGTAACTACTTTTTTTTGTCCAATTTTGAATTTATACTACCGATGTTACTTTTATATCTAAAAACAAAGATGATGTAACTTACCAAACGAAAGTGTTGGTATGTTGATAGACACACAAACAAACACAAACACACACACAAAATTCAAGCTTTCGCAACCCACTGTTGCTTCATCAGGAAAGAGGGAAGGAGAGGGAAATACGAAAGGATGTGGGTTTTAAGGGAGAGGGTAAGGAGTCATTCCAATCCTGGGAGCGGAAAGACTTACCTTGGGGGGAAAAAGGACAGGTATACACTCGCACACACACACACACACACACACACATATCCATCTGCACATATACAGACACAAGCAGACATTTGTAAAGGCAAAGAGTTTGGGCAGAGATGTCAGTCGAGGCAGAAGTACAGAGGCAAAGATGTTGTTGAATGACAGGTGAGGTATGAGCGACAGCAACTTGAAATTAGTGGAGGCTGACGCCTGGTGGGTAACGGGAAGAGAGGATATACTGAAGGGCATGTTACCATCTCCGGAGTTCTGAGAGGTTGGTGTTAGTGGGAAGTATCCAGGTAACCTAGACGATGTAACACTGTGCCAAGATGTGCTGGCTGTGCACCAAGGCATGTTTAGCCACAGGGTGATCCTCATTACCAACAAACACTGTCTGCCTGTGTCCATTCATGCGAATGGACAGTTTGTTGCTGGTCATTCCCATATAGAAAGCTTCACAGTGTAGGCAGGTCAGTTGGTAAATCAAGCGGGCGCTTTCACACATGGCTCTGCTTTTGATCGTGTACACCTTCTGGGTTACAGGACCGAAGTAGGTGGTGGTGGGAGGGTGCATTGGACAGGTTTTACACCAGAGGCGGTTACAAGGGTAGGAGCCAGAGGGTAGGGAAGGTGGTTTGGGGATTTCATAGGGATGAACCAAGAGGCTACGAAGGTTAGGTGGGTGGTGGAAAGACACTCTTGGTGGAGTGGGGAGGATTTCATGAAGGATGGATCTCATTTCAGGGCAGGATTTGAGGAAGTCGTACACCTGCTGGAGAGCCACATTCAGAGTCTGATCCAGTCCCAGAAAGTATCCTGTCACAAGTGGAGCACTTTTGGGTTCTTTTGTGAGAGGTTCTGGGTTTGAGGGGATGAGGAAGTGGCTCTGGTTATTTGCTTCTGTACCAGGTTGGGAGGGTAGTTGTGGGATGCGAAAGCTGTATTCAGGTTGTTGGTGTAATGGTTCAGGATTCTGGACTGGAGCAGATTCATTGGCCATGAAGACCTAGGCTGTAGGGAAGGGACCGTTTGATATGGAATGGGTGGCAGCTGTCATAATGGAGGTACTGTTGCTTGTTGGTGGGTTTGATGTGGACAGATGTGTGAAGCTGGCCATTGGACAGATGGAGGTCAACGTCAAGGAAAGTGGCATGGGATTTGGAGTAGGACCAGATGAATCTGACAGAACCAAAGGAGTTGAGATTGGAGAGGAAATTCTGGAGTTCTTCTTCACTGTGAGTCCAGATCATGAAGATGTCATCAATAAATCTGTACAAAACTTTGGGTTGGCAGGCCTGGATAACCAAGAAGGCTTCCTCTAAGCGACCCATAAATAGGTTGGCGTATGAGGGGGCCATCCTGGTACCCATGGCTGTTCCCTTTAATTGTTGGTATGTCTGGCCTTCGAAAGTGAAGAAATTATGAGTCAGGTTGAAGCTGGCTAAGGTAATGAGGAAAGAGGTTTTAGGTAGGGTGCCAGATGATCGGTGTGAAAGGAAGTGCTCCATCGCAGCGAGGCCCTGGACGTGCGGAATATTTGTGTATAAGGAAATGTTACTTTTAAAATCAAACTATGGAAACTCCAAGTTGCAATATCAACAATATTAGCAGAAGGATAGATTGCTTCTCACGGCAAAGATGACTCTTTTAATTGCATACAGGAACAACAAAAAAAATGTTACATGTTTTAGATTTTGACCAAAGCCTTCATCAACAAGAAAACACACATACACACATTCACACAAGCAAGCACACCTCATGCACACATGACTGCTGCCACTGGCAACTCCAACCAGTTGGAGCTGCTGATGATTATGGTCATGTGTGCATGAAGTATGCTTGCTTGTGTGAATGTGTGTGAGTTTTCTTTACTGAAGAATGCTTTGGCCAAAAGCTGCAGTGTGGAACAGTCTTTTCATTGTACCTATCTGCAATGCAGTGAGTCTTCTTTATGGTGAGTACCAATCTATCCTTTTCCTAATGCTGTTGTTACTTTTAAATTCCTTTTTTGTCCTTTTCAAGTAGATAACCTACAGTCTTGAAAATTCAAAAATTCCATCAGTATTGTGTGGGTGCATTTACTTCATCATAAAAGATTGATTCTTCCTATTTTCTCCCACTATCATCATAAAGTTCATATTTCTGTCATCTCTTATTCATCATTTATTCCCAGGCCTTGCTCTTTGTCGTCACACACTATCCTCCATTTTTATAGCACTCATTTTGAAAATATTATAAATAGTGCTTGATAAGATAAACATTTCTTTTTCTTTTTCTTTTTAATCAGAGTCATTGCTGCTGCTGTCAGACATTTACATCGGGCCATCACTGGGTGATTGCATCAAGTATGGCTGCTGTCTCTTCAACTTGTTATTATCTGACTGTGTCCAATATGGCATTGCTCTTATTGGTCTCTTACTGGCTAGTTTTCAG
This sequence comes from Schistocerca piceifrons, assembly GCF_021461385.2. Classification (NCBI taxonomy): domain Eukaryota; kingdom Metazoa; phylum Arthropoda; class Insecta; order Orthoptera; family Acrididae; genus Schistocerca; species Schistocerca piceifrons. The sequence continues at coordinate 207,218,693 of NC_060145.1, read as the reverse complement.
TGTGACACAATCCTGATATTATCATTTTTGTCCTGATAATACTGAATTACACACTCATTTTTCCAGTTATTTTTCTGTTTACTGTTCACTTTTACAATTATAAGTCCACATGTTATCATAAATAACAGTTCCTGCACTTTAACATCTGCAGCGGAATCACTGTTTCATTGCTGCTGTCACTATATTTTTAATAGTGAGTCTTTTTTTCACTATACTCTTCTGTAACAAGCTCCAAAACTACAGGACACAATATGTAATACCACTAACTTGGTTGTAGTGTTGCAAGTCCTTGGTAATGATGAGAGATTTGAAGTTTGGTATTCTGAAACAGGTGGGAATTTAAACTAAATTATTCAATGATGTACGTGACACCATTGATTTACACTTGAGATTATTCCATATTTATGTGTCACAATGAATTTTGGCAGTGATCAGCTCATTCTATAAATTATCTTTTCATAGTATTGACTACATTCTACCAATAGGATAATACTATTACACCAAATTTGCAAACACAATTAAGAAACTTTAAACAGTCACAATTTCTTTAGTATGCCTTTCCTATATTGAAGTCCTCCCTCACTTTTCTCCACACAGTAAATCATTATAAAACACCATCTGAAGGAAAATGACTGATGATATATAGTTTTTAGAACTAGTGACTGAACCTTGCTGACTCTCTGACACTTAGAAGTTATGTATATGAATCCATCCAGATTCTCCAAATAAATTAATAAAATAATTATATGACTAATTGTAACACCCAGGCTAGCACATATTAGTGACATGGCATTCAGATGTTAATTGGATGTGGGCAAACTGAACATGAAACTTGCTAATCAAGACTCTGTCATGTAGATCTTAACTGTGCAAATAATAATTAAGGCAGACTCAAAGAAGTCTACAAAAGATATTACATAGACCAAAATTACTACATGATGTTAGCTGATGGTGTCATGAGATGCGACCAGAATATGAATGTTTCATTGCTGCTGTCACTATATTTTTAATAGTGAGTCTTTTTTTCACTATACTCTTCTGTAACAAGCTCCAAAACTACAGGACACAATATGTAATACCACTAACTTGGTTGTAGAGTTGCAAGTCCTTGGTAATGATGAGAGATTTGAAGTTTGGTATTCTGAAACAGGTGGGAATTTAAACTAAATTATTCAATGATGTACGTGACACCATTGATTTACACTTGAGATTATTCCATATTTATTAGTGTCACAATGAATTTTGGCAGTGATCAGCTCATTCTATAAATTATCTTTTCATAGTATTGACTACATTCTACCAATAGGATAATACTATTACACCAAATTTGCAAACACAATTAAGAAACTTTAAACAGTCACAATTTCTTTAGTATGCCTTTCCTATATTGAAGTCCTCCCTCACTTTTCTCCACACAGTAAATCATTATAAAACACCATCTGAAGGAAAATGACTGATGATATATAGTTTTTAGAACTAGTGACTGAACCTTGCTGACTCTCTGACACTTAGAAGTTATGTATATGAATCCATCCAGATTCTCCAAATAAATTAATAAAATAATTATATGACTAATTGTAACACCCAGGCTAGCACATATTAGTGACATGGCATTCAGATGTTAATTGGATGTGGGCAAACTGAACATGAAACTTGCTAATCAAGACTCTGTCATGTAGATCTTAACTGTGCAAATAATAATTAAGGCAGACTCAAAGAAGTCTACAAAAGATATTACATAGACCAAAATTACTACATGATGTTAGCTGATGGTGTCATGAGATGCGACCAGAATGTGAATGTTACTTAAACGAGGTGTGATTGGAAAGTCTTAAGAACGGATCTGCCACTGCTTACTGGTTTAGTGGACAGGGACACAGAGGGTGGGGAGTGAGTCCTTGAATGCCCTATGACTGGAAACTGCATTTCCTTTATTCAGTTTTATGTGGCAGCTGGTTGACTGCAGGTCTATTAGGGCTTGTTGCCATATTCTGTCTGTGTGAAAATGGACGTAAAAATGGAGCAACGAGTTTATGTGAAATTTTGTTTGAAAACCATGAAACCACCTTCTAGGACTTACAAACTATTAAAAACAGCTTTTGGAGATAATTGTATCAGCCAATCAAATGTTTTTGCTTGGTTCAACAGATTTAATAATGGCTGCAAATCATTTGAAGATGAAACACGGACCCAACATTCCTTCAACCTGAAAAACAAATGAAAATGTTGTGGAAGTTTGCAACTTGGTGCCCTCTGATCATATACTTACAGTTAGGGAGATGGCTGATGAACTTAATTTAAGTTGCTAGTCAGTTCAGTCAATTTTAACTGAATATCTGAAAATGTGTCGAGTGTCCGCAAAATTCATTTCAAAAGTATTGTCAAGTGATCAGAGGCAATACCGACTTGAAGTGTGCCAAGAACCGATTAATCAGACTAACAATGACCCAGATTTGTTAAATAGGGTAATTACAGATGATAAATCATGGGCATGTGGATATGATCCTGAAACCAAAGTGCAGTCTTCGCAGTGGAAGACTCCAGGTTCACCACGACCGAAAAAAGCACAGCAAAGTCAGTCGAAGGTGAAGACAATGTTGGTGATTTTTTTCAATTCTACTGGTATTGTGCATCATGAATTTACCCCTGGAGGACAGGACAGGACAGGAATACTACAAATGTGCCCTTGAGTGTTTATGCCAAAAGGTGTGGAAGACAGGAGTTTTGTGTTACATCATGACTATGCTCTGGCTCATCGTGCCTTCTCCATCATTGAATTTTTGACCAACTTCAAAATTCCTGTGCTTCCACAACTCCCATATTCCCCTGATTTGGCCCCTGCGGACTTCTACCTATTTCCTAAACTGAAATTTTCACTGAAAGGGAAGTGATTTGGCTCAATTGAAGACATCCAGGCAAATATGGAAAGTGTCCTTAACAATCTTCAGGAAAAAAACATTCCAGAAATGTTTCCAAAAGTGGAAACACCATTTGAGTCAGTGTGTTCAGTCAGAATGGGACTATTTTGAAGGAGATGCATCACAGTAGCATGTAAGTCCCACCATTGTACAATTACAAGCCGGTTCTTAAAACTTTCCAATCACACCTCGTAGACTGCTGGACCCGTTGTCTAATAGTAGTACATATAGGCAAGCACATTAATAATAAGTGAACTCTATAAATATACCAGGTGGTTATAATTAAATTTTCCCTATTCAACACATTATAACACAGAAACTAATTACTGTATGAGGACCAAACCTGGTAGCATTAATGTCAAGGACATGGGGAAGAGAAATAATGCAGAATTAATTCGATTGAAAGACTTTTAATGTGCTGTTATGGTACATCATACTGTTACATACTGGTACCATTACTGCTACAAAAGGGGCTCAGTACAGCACCCATTAGTGTCCAGAAGAGTATGAAAGTGCAGAATTGCACTCTGCAAAGCAGAACGAAGCATGTCCGTAGGTATGCTGGCTATTTCTCTTGATATACTGCACTTCAGATCAGCACATGTGTGAATGTTCCCCTGGTAAACCCTGTCCTTCAGGTAGTCCCACAACCAGAAATCACAGGAGTGACATCAGATGATCATGCTGGCCATGCATTTGGAAATGATTGGCTGATAATATGATAATTTCCAAATGTGTTTCAGAGAGGCAGGTGAACATCACGAGTGATGTGTGGTGGGGCCCCATCTTGCATGGAAAACTGTTGAGTTCAATGCATCCATCTCCTGTAGGGCAGGTATGACATGCTGGCAAAGCATATCGCAGGAACACTGGCCAGTCACACTACATGTCTTTGATCCTTGAGTGCCAACCTGTTCAAAAACGAATGGGCCAATGATGAACATAGCCGTGAATCCACGCCATACGGTTACATGTTCCCCATACAGAGGATCTTCACGCACAGTGACTGGAGGTGAAGATCCCAGCACTCAGCAGTTGTGTGTGTTGACCTCACCTGTCAGAGAAAAACTAGTTTTATCTGTCCATAGGACGGTCCAGGGCCAGCCATCATGAATTTCAATCCTTGCAAAAAAGTGTAGAGTGAAGTCCATCATTGTGCATCTGGTGGTTCAAGCTGCTGTACAATATGGATCTTGTACAGATACCATTTGAGAATGGTTTGAAGCAGTGGACCCTGGGATGTTCAACTGTCACGTCACAGCACACACACTGCCTGACTATTGGGCCATCCTCTTCCCGGAGCAACGCCCAGTTCTCCAGTTAATTCGAACTTCTTCATCATGCTCCGCACAACAGGTGGAGAAAGCGGACACTTCTATAATCCTTTCAGCTTGCAAAATTCTCCAACTGCAGCTGCAGCATTACTGTTGTTTTGATAACAGAGCTTCAAAAAATAATGCCCTGCTCTTTTTGTCCAAGGCTTATGTTGACACATCAAGTGCACTGTGACTGGTCTGGTATGAGAGACTATGAATCATGATAACTGATCAATGCACCGGGTGGCCAGAGTTGGAACTGGACCGTTGTGCTGTGATGTATGGAAATCATGCACCCATATTCTGGACATTAATGTTACCAAGTTTGGTACTCATACGGTAATTAGTTTCTGTGTTGTAATGTGTTAAATAGGGAAAGTTTAAATACAACCACTGAGAATTTTAGTTTGTATTGAGAATAATGTCAAACTTAGTGTGTGTGGAGTTCTTCTGAACCAAATAATAATTTGGTTTACCTGTATGTTAGGTAACTGTAAAATTAATGAAATTAGTGGAAATATTTACTAATTCTATAGGGCTTTACCAAGCTTTATGTAAATTCTGCAGGTTTGTAATATCCATAATTTACTTAATTTCTTATTTAAAATACTATTTCAACAATCAAAGCTGTTTTCTAGTTCAGAAGAATAAGGGCAACAAAAATAAGTCAATTCTCAAAATTAAATATGCTTAACAGTTCAAATGAATATATTTTCCGTATGATATATATTAGTGCCTGTGTTATTCTGAATTATGATGCATGCATGTATGAAGAAACAGGCACTGCAGCAACTACAGCCATAATGAAATACATGAAATGCTATCACCATTGTGAATATAAACAGCCATCAGCTGTGTAATGGAACGACAACAATGAGAATTTGTGCCAGTCTGGGACTCATATGCAGATTTCCTGCTTATCGCTAGTGGTTTTCCTTACCATCTAGCTATCTGAGTGCAACTCCAAACTTCCATATGTTGACAACGATGTGTCTACAACTTGTACTCATTCATTCATTATGTATATTCCCATACAGAGGAAACATTTTACTAAAAAAGTTGCTCACCCTGTGCTGGTGGATTAATACAATTTAACAATGTCTGTGTTATTCCAAATTATGGTGCAATGTTTCTTCGGACATGCATGCATGCAGGTTGTCTACATTAACAATTGTGAAGACATTTCACGTATTCCATTATGACTGTATTTGCCGCAGTGCCTGTTTCTTTGGACATGCATGCATATCCATAGAAACATAGTGTTGTAATTCAGAATAACACAGGCACTGCTATATCATTTTTATCTATTGACACTGGGCAAGTGACTTTCAAGTAAAATGTCTTCCCTTTATGGCATTGTACATAATGGATGTATGACTACAGGTTGTAGACACATGGTTGATGCCATACAGAAATTAGGGTCTGGCTGTTAGTCGAGCTTGAATAGCCAAATGGTAAGGAGACTGCTCACAATGAGCAGGAAATATGGCTTTGAGTCCAATCTGGCACAAATTTTCATTGTCATCATTCCATCATACAACTGATTGTTGCCCTGTGTTTCATGTATATTTTGTGTATGTTGTAAACTTTAATTATGAATAGTTTTATACTTTACACATTTTCATAAAAGTTAAAATGTTTATTGGAACAAGGCAACTAGGGTTTTCAATTTAGCTGTCTCATTTCAGAAGTAAACAATTACTAGTTCATAACATTTATACATTCACATAATAGCTGACACTATTAAATTACAGATTCCTATTAAATGTAAATGTTGCTTGAAAAACAATTACATCACTGGAATCAGCAGATTGTAAATTATACTGTAAATAATACTTCGTGAATAGAAATTTGGCAATTTTGTGTACACATGATATGGTTGTAGTGATGTAGAACCACTGGCTCTACCCCCCCCCCCCCCCACCCCTCAATAATATCGCTGCTCTACCGCAGCAAAAACAACTATGTTTACCAGATCAGTTAACTGTAGTGCACGCTCTGCACTATCTGCATTGTGTATATGCTGCGAGAATAAAACTATTCATAGTGATTATTTATTGTCTTAATTACCATGCCTGCTCCCCATTACCTACAGTGGTAACGCCGTTACTTTCTTTTGAACCGTGCCGCGAATTACTGAGCTATACTCATGCTGACACGCTGCTGATCACTGTGGGATTCAAACTTCACACCGCCAAGAATGCACCTCACAATGGTGCTTCATTACCTGGCATCACTACAGAGAGAACACTTGATTCCCAGATAATATATCCAGTGCAACTGTGGTTCTCGAAAAGTCGACAATGTTCCCATTGTTTCAACAACTGCTGGACCAGGGCATCGTTGCCTCTCGCCAAATGGATAAACACACTAAATCACAAATCAAGTATGATATTATCAGTGAAGGTGGTGAGACAGAGCCTGCCACTCCCTTAATTAACTGTGCTACATCGTCAGTGACCATACATGATGAGCAATGGCTGCCCGCCACTGTCCCCAATTCTCACCTGACCAGTGCTAATATACCAGTCAGTGACAGTGTTAATGAACCACACTGCACTCATTTTCATTCTAGTGACTCAGTGCTTATCGACATTCCATGTGCAATGTACCAAATTACTGACACCCTCCAGAAAACTGCAATTGTTGACAAACCATCACAACCATATACAACCACCTTCCACCGCAGAGAACCAATGTTTGCAGGTTATTATGGACAAATCCATCCTACAGGTGATCTTCCTGTGCCAGGCCATGTTTTTCTACAGCCTGCACCTGAACTTTATGTTCTGCACCGTACCGTACGTCACCCAGGTGATGCCACATTTGTTATGGCCACGCTGTGACCCACGTCACAACATCACGATGACCCCCACCAACAACAGCTGTGCTGCACTTTTGGCCACACCTACCACATGACACCACTCAACAAGCAGACACACCTTGTCTACCTGCAACCACACAGGGTTTTCACACCTTGCGACCATAGCATATCAATACGGCAAGCCTTACCGCAGCTACGATCCATGCACCATGGTATAATAAGAAGTACCTACAACAGCCACCACGTCAGGTGACCTACGCCGATGCGCCATCCGTCACGATTGTCACCAACCAGGATCTGTCCAACATGGCTCATTTCTAAGTACCCCACTACGACGCCATCCTCCATGATGCCGACGTACCAGCTGTGACACCTGCCCCATGTCCCATGGTAATCAGTCATGATGCCCACTCTACTGACACACCTACTGCAACTACCTCGCTGTGACGCCATCTGCCACCTCTATTGGTGCCACCAGATGGTGTTCATGAACCCACACCACGTAGAAATTCTTCCAGTCCATCTGTGGCATGAACAGCAAACCAGTGTTCAATAGTATTAGTTGGAAGCAGTCTTGGTTGCAACCAAGACTGTTTCCAACTATTACCACACCATGTACTTTGCATGATTACAATGACCTCATACTGGTCCCGGCCCATTGCCACCAGGCAGATTACCACCGGCCGCACACCAAGTTACATCTGCCGCTGTTACAATTTGACTCTCCACAGGTATAGTTCCCTCTCTGTGAGTGCATGACACAGTCAGCTGGGATCACAGATGACCACAGCAAGGTTTTGGTGCTTTTGAACCACCTCCACACCAACACCAGTATTATCAATGACCTCGTATTGCATGCACCAACCACTGATAGATACAGGACAGTGAAGAGGCTCATACTATAGTGCCTATCACATTTACCCAAACAACAACTCCACCTAGCCATCACTGAGACGTCGCTGGACCACACACCATGTCAGCGCTCTGGTGCAGGTTACGCTTCCAGGTTACGCTTACCAGATCATGCTCTCTGGTCACTATGGCTTTTCAAGTTGCCTGAAAACATACAGACGGCCATGCTAATGCATGAGGACAAATTGCTGGAAACTCGGTTACACCTTGCCGACCTAGCGCAGCATCATGACTTCATAAACAATCGCATCGGCTCCAGCACTGATGTCAACACTGGTTGTATCTACAGCCAGCCCAGGCCAGTCTGCACACTGACTGCGCCCATGGGGACCACTGCGCAGCTCTCACTGTGCAGTGCCCAGCCAATTGACAGTCACTGAGCTGCTCTGACCTTAGCTGAGCTATTCCATGCTGCGCTCGCAGCAGCCTCGCAAGACTCTGATGCAGCAAGGCACCAACAATCAGACACCATGAAGGACCCAGGTGCCGCATTTTTAGTGGAATGTGAACAACCACCTGCCACATTCATGCCCAGCCATTGACCTATGCCTAACCATCACAGCAACTCACCCGGCCAGGAAGCTGCACCTACTCACCTGCTGATAGATGAGAGACTGTCATCTCCTCTTCCTACCTCTGAAACAGTATTGGACGTCACACTAAAGTACCAGCAATTGTTTGAGGAGCTTAAAACCACAACTACTGTGTACACTGACCTTCGCCACACCCATGCCAGCTCATGAGCAGCTAATGAACACCATGCAACTGCTGTTCCAAGCTCATGGCACAACTGCACATCACACAGCAACAGCTGTCATTGCATCAGCAACAATGAGAGCCATCCACAGGAGAATCTGTCAGGCCTTCAGAACCATAGGTCAGTCCAGTGCCTCTTACTTCTGGTGATGATGCTCCCATGAGTGGACCACGTGAAAATAGTGATATTGCTCTTGTAAGTGGGTCAAGTGTGAACAGTGATACTGCCTCTGTGAGTGGAGTATGTGCCTCACATGCTATTCCACATCAGCCCCATAAAAAGATTAACATCATACATGATGGTACTGTATACAGGATTAATACTACTCCCAGTCCACCAGTCCGATGCTGTCCCACCACCTCGCCCCTCACAAACTAAAGGCGGCCAAGGCTGTGATCGAGGAACCATTACACGAGGGCATCATCAGGCCATCAGACAGTGAGTGTACCTCACCGATTACTATGAGAATGAAAAATGATAAAATATGGTTCCTGTGCAGGACTATAGACATTTGAACATGCACACCATCATTGATAGTTATCCTGTACCCAATATTCAGGACTTCTCCCAAGAACTGGCTGGTGCAACCATCTTTAGTGTGCAGAAGAGCTTGTTCGCAGATTCCAATGGCCATAGAGGGCATTGCAAAGATGGCAATTAATTACATCATTTGGCCTATTTGAATTCCTCTTTTATGCCCTTTGGATTAAAAAATGCAGCCCAGATTTGGCAAGGGTTCATTGTTGGCTTGTTTTTTTACCATGCCCCTTTGCTATTGTTACTTGGATGATGTAATTATCTTCTCACAAACATCTCAGGATCATGGGAAACATCTCCAAGTGTTATTTTACAAACTAGCAGAGCTTGGTGTTGTGCTCAAGGAGGACAAATGCCAACTCCGACAAAAATGTGTTACATTTGTAGGCCACCTCATTGACAATTCAGGCTTCCGCCCCACCCCGGAAAAGATAGACAAAATCCGTAACCTCCCACCCCAGCAGACCATCAAGAAATGTGCTTTTTGTGGGGAGTAATTAATTTTTACCGGTAACAACTCCCCCACGCTGCAGAAACACTTCTGCTGTTCACAGAGTCACTCCATGGCAAGAACATGTCGGGCAAATGTATGCCCATGATATGCAAGCCACTTTCGGGAACATCAAAACCAAACTTGCTCATACCACTACTCTTGCACTCCCATACTGGATGTCCATATGGTTATAACAGCCAATGCCAGAGACCGGGAGATTGGGGAGGTGCTACAACAGGAAGTCCCCTGTGCAACCCAACCCCTATGGTTTTCTCATGGAAACTTACCAACCCCCACAAAATGTGCTCAACCTTTAACTGTGACCTTTTGGCAATATAAGAGGCAGTTTGGTACTCCCAAGATGACATCGAGGGCCGGCTGCTTATTGTCGACACAGACCACCGCCCTCTGGTTTATGCTATTAAAAATCCGCCATCAAGCATCTCCCCTTGATTTCACCACCTGGACTTGATTTCACAATATAGTATGGACATCCACTATGTACAGGGAGCAGAAAACATGATGGCTGACTACCTCTCACAACTCACTGGCACATCGGCACACCTTGACTTCAACCTAGTAGCAGAGGCGCAAGCAGCTGACACTGACCTTCAAAATCTGCTATCTGGACACACAATGGGCCCCCAGCTCAAGCAGTGTGCCATTGCAGGCACAACCAAACTAGTTTGGTGTGACGTATCCCATGGGAGGCAATGACCAATCATCCCACAGAACATCAAGAAGACAGTTTTCAAGCTCCTCCACAACTTGCCTCATCCCAAAGTATGCCCAACACTGAAACTCATAAAAGAACATTTTGTTTGGGCTAACATTAAACGGGACTGTGCTGCATGTACGAGAGCCTGCATCCAATGCCAACGGGCCAAGACAGGACATCATGCCCAACCGCCCTTCAGAAAATTCCCCATCCTGAAGGACTGTTTCTAACATGTCCATATAGACCTGGTGGGGCCACTCTCAGATTCAAATGGGTACAAGTACATCTTGGCAGCCATAGACAGGACAACATGATGAGTGGAGGTCACACCTTTAACTGATATCTTGGCCAACACCATCACCCGAGCTTTCATCACACTATGGACTGCATGCTTTGGCTGTTCAGAGTCCCTGACAACTGACCAGCACCAGCAGTTTGAGTCGGTCCTGTTCTCCAAGCTCTGCCATCTCTGTGGGTGCCACCAGTTCCACACAGTGGCCTACCACCCTCAGTCCAAAGGACTGGTGGAATGGTGGCACTGCACCCTCAAGACAACGCTCATATGCCCTGACCAGGAGTGGACAGAAACCCTCCCCTGGGTGCTGCTGGAGATATGAGTTGCTTACAAAGAAGATCTGGATACCTCAGTGGCAGAGGTGCCCTATGGGGAACCAATCACCCTCCCAGCAGAGCTTGTATCATAACCCAACTTGCCAGACCTAGTAAAACGTGTCAGGGCCACATCTGCCACATCCACATCCCATTGCCATCCCACCATGCCAAACTGACCGTCTTTGTGCACAAGGATCTCTAATCGCGTACACACATCATGCTCAGGACTGACACCATCAAATCCACTGTCCACCAAGCACACAGTGGCCCATTTAAGGTGTTTAAATGAGGGCCAAACACTTTTGATATCTTGCAAGCTGGAAAAATGACAACAGTGTCACTGAACCACCTAAAACCAGCATGGACTTAACTGAACACACACGGTGTTTACCCCCTGCCAGCCCAGCTCCAGGCCCCTCAAGGCAATTTACAGTCGGCCTAGACCTGCGAGACTACCTCCCAGAAGACATTTCTGCAACACTGCAGGACTCACTACTCTTGGTTATGTCCAAGTTCAACAATAGACAGTCGGGCTGCAGCAAGGTCCGAGGTCATTAGAGCACTTCACACCCCTCCTCTGCCTATGACTGACACAGCAGGTCCGAAATCCACTCTTTCTTTGGACGGTTACCTGCTCATGTTGCTCCTGGAGCACTTCATAACGATGACTGATACCCTGGACACTGCCTCCGGTGGACCGACAGCCTTACCAACAGTGGTCAACACACCACCAATCACCAACACCTCAACAGACACCACCACTACCCAATCATCACCACCACGGATTTCACTGGCTGGCCTCCCTTTATGGCTGCCCAGGCATCTGGTGGATTGCGATGAATCAGCCATCACTATCACCAATGGGACAACGCATCATTATATACACCCGTCACTGTGCTCCACACTTATGGGTGTGGGGGAGGGGGGGGGGGGGGGGAGGGGGGGGGGGGGGGGACGGTGGGGACATAGAACCACTAGCTCTACCCCGCAATAATATCACTCCCATGTTGCAGCAAGAACAACTGTATTCTTGCCAGATCATTTCTCTGTAGTATGCTCTCTATACTTCACACATTATGTATACACTGAAAGAATAAAAGTATTCATAATGAGTGATGGGAGAGTGAGTGAACATTTATCGTCCTAATTACCACATCTGCTCCCCACTACCTACATACTCAGGTATAATTGGAAATAAAAGAAATAAAAAAAGTCATGTCATTTACAGAGCACATGGATTTCCAGACTGCTGGATTAATGACAGGGCAGCAACTTGTGTTAACCAGTTTGATATAGAAACAGCTAAAGTTTCAAGATTCACTTTTTATTTAATTGATGACTAGTTTCAGGTTACCTGAACCCATTTACAAATTCTCCAGACAGACAGAACAGTATTTTCTGAAATAGCATATAAACCATGTACAGAAGATTATACACATACATATAATAAAGTCAAGTCTGACTATGATATTTCAGAAAATACTGTTTCGTCAGTTTGGATGATTTGAAAATGGGTTCAGAAATCTGAAACTAGTCATCAAGTAAACAAAATGTGAATCTTGCAACTTTGTCTGTTTCTATATCAAAACTTAGCAAATGGAGTTATTCTACTTTGCTATGTTTCACATGGACTAAGTTAGTAGTGACGATGAAAGTCTATATGAAATGTACCATGCAGTGATAATATAGAATTGTCAAGAATAACAGTAAAAATGACAGTGTCACGCAAGCAAGATTATGTACTGAACCTTTAACTGTGCAAGCATATGTAACTGAATAGTGAAGAGTTGTTATGGTGTATGTATTCAAAGAATGTGTTACTGAACGGAATCCAGCATCATCAAGAAAATACAGATATTTTTTGGGAATATGAGGGGGTACCCAAAAAGATGGAATTATTTTTTAAAAGCTGTATTTTTTCAAACCATTTACAAAACAACTCTATCCCCTTCAAAGTACTCTCCATTATAACTAATACATGTGTCTCACCAGTGCTTCCCCAGTTTGAAACATTTTTGTAGTCATCTTTAGAAATCACTGACAGCTCCTCCCTCATTTTTTTTTCTTGACTTATTCAATCTTGTCAAATCAGTGTCCTTCCATGCTCTTTTTCATGTGTGGGAATAAGAAAAAGTCACAAGCAGCTGTGTAAGGTGTGTGTGTCAGTGGAACCATGCCATTCTTAGCCAAAAAACTGTCTAACAGAGATGGCTGTGTGTGCAGGTGCATTGTCGTGGTGGAAGAACCCCAGTCTCCTGTCAGTCACAAATCGAGTCTTTTTTGACAAACAAGGTAACCCACTAATCTCTGACAGTTGGTCAATAGTCTGTCAATAATCTAAGACAAGCTCTCGAATTTTTTCAATATTTTCGTCAATTTGGGCAGCTGATGGGCATCCAGAATGAGGTTTGTCGCCATTTGAATTTCTCCAATAGCATCACCCTGATGAGCTGTTTTCAATATTAAAAGAGTTTCAGCAGCATTTTTACTGCATTTCACAGTTGCATGTTGTTCACTTAAATCTGCCATCATAAAAAATAAAACAAGAACAAAACAGTGCTGGCAAAAACGATCACTGTAGCAAAAATGATCACTGCAGACGAATAGAACAAGCCATGTCAACAACAAAGGTAGCACTGCACTTGCAATGAGTTGCGCTATACATGCCTTTCTTTTTTTTCTTTTTTTTTTTTTTTTATTGACATACTCCAATGCAGTTCCTTTACTGAGTGTTCTACTATCACTGTGTACATAGACAAATGGATGGAGAAGTCTAAAATGGTAAGAAACAAACTATTTTAGCATCATTATATTTCTGATGTTCACATTGTTTGTGAGTGCAGCTTATCATGAATATTTCTTTAAATAAAATGTTTCCATAAGAACTAAATATACTGATGAAGAACTACATTTACTAAATCATACAGCAAACAATTAAATTTATGGAAATATCGATTTAATAAGAAATTAGTTGTTTCACGTAGCTATCATACATGTACTACTAATGAAAAGAGAACAGAAAATCAGATAATAGTAATAATAATAATAATAATAATAATAATAATAAAAACCCCGTGGAGGCCCGGGAAAAGAATAGGCCTCCGGTATGTTCTGCCAGTCGTAAAAGGCGACGAAAAGAACAAACCACTAATAGGGCTAACCCCCCTTTTTAGTGTGATTAGTTGGTTCAGGAGAGAGCTAATGAAGCCTCGGACAAGTGCTGTCATGGTTGGGGACGACGCTTGAACCCTATGCCCGTCCACAATGGTAACGACACTGCTAGCCACACGGAAAATGATTTAAATCCAAATAGAGGTGTTTTGCAGGATATGCTTCCTGCAACCACTCTAGAAGGAAAACAAAGACAGAGGATGAGATGGTCAGATGAAGTTAACTGACACCTCATGTTCTGTTATTACCAAGCAACAAACTTAGGAACCAACACAACTGGATACAGATCACAAGTATACACAACATTTATTACCAGATACCAAGAATTAAAATTTTTAACAGAACAATGACTAGCTGATCAGATCCGCGTAATAATCAAAAATAACAGGATACCCCAGTCAGAATTAGAAAACATCAAACAACAAGTACAACAAATACTGGAACAAAATAATGTGTAATCAGAAGAATAAAATACAGTAATGGACTCAAACATCCCAGAGCAAACAAACAAAGAACAACACGCATCAATTAAACAATCAGAGGAAAACGAAATCTTAAGACAGCCACCAGAACAAGCACAAATAGAACTCGAAGTGACACACATATTAGATATAGAAGAAAAATTTCAGCTCACATATATAGAGTACAAAGATACAAATACAGGCATTAGACCATTCTTGCACAGACCACCAAATAACCCACAAGTCGAAACAACAATAACAACTATCAACACAATCATACACAACAAAATAAATGAAAATACAACTACTGAAGAGTTACAACTTCTGGTTTATATGGGAGCACTCACTACACTAAATATACACACTAGGCAGAGATCAGAACCAACCAAGACACAGAAGAAACCCACAAAACCAGCATGGCAACACAGGCTACAGATAAGAATAGAAAAACTGAGAAAAGACATTGGACAGCTAACACAATTTATAAGAAATGAAATATCAGACAAAAAACGAAAAAGGTTAGGTAAAATCTCACAACAAGAAGCAATAGAGCAATTAGATGAAAAGAAATAGAAATTACAAGCATTGGCCAAACGACTTAGAAGATACAAAAAAAGTGAAAATAGAAGGAAACAAAACCAAACATTCAACACAAACCAAAAGAAATTTTATGAGACAATAGATAACACACACAAAAAAAATAGACAATCCACCAAACATAACAGACATGGAACGCTTCTGGAGCAACATATGGTCAAACCCGGTACAACATAACAGGCATGCACGGTGGTTACAAGCAGAAACAGACACATAGAAGATGATACCACAAATGTCTGAAGTGATAATTTTGCAACATGAAGTCACCCGAGCAATTAATTCTACTCACAATTGGAAAGACCCTGGAAAAGACAAAATAGCAAATTTATGGCTAAAGAAGTTCACCTCAACACATTCACATCTAACTAAATTATTTAACAAGAGATCTGTGTGATTATTTAACAGCTACATTGCAGACCCATACACATTCCCTGATACACTTACACATGGAATAACTTATCTGAAACCTAAAGATCAAGCAGACACAGCAAACCCAGCTAAATATCACCCCATAACATGCCTACCAACAATATACAAAATATTAACTTCAGTCATTACACAGAAATTAATGACACATACAATACACAACAAAATTATAAATGAAGAACAACAAGGCGGTTGCAAAGGAGCACGAGGATGTAAAGAGCAACTGAAATAGATGCAGAGGTGACATATCAAGCTAAAACTAAACAAAGGTCGCTACACTACACATACATTGATTACCAAAAAGCTTCTGATAGTGTACCCCATTCATGGTTACTACAGATATTGGAAATATACAAAGTAGATCCTAAATTGATACAGTTCCTAAACATAGTAATGAAAAATTGGAAAACCACACTTAAAATCCAAAAAAATTCAAATAATATCACAGCACAGCCAATACAGATTAAGCATGGAATATACCAAGGAGACTCATTAAGTCCTTTCTGGTTCTGCCTTGCTCTGAGGCCACTACCCAACATGCTAAATAATACAAATTATGGATACAATATTACTGGAACATACCAACACAAAATCACACATTTGCTACACGTGGATGATCTAAATCTACTGGCAGGAACAAATCAATAAGTCAACCAATTACTAAAGATAACAGAAGTATTCAGCAATGATATAAATATGGCTTTTGGAACAGACAAATGTAAGTAAAATAGCATAGTCAAGGGACAACTCACTAAACAAGAATATTACATATTGGATAACCACAGCGACTGCATAGAAGCGATGGAAAAAACAGATGCCAATAAATATCTAGGATACAGACAAAAAATAGGAATAGATAATACAAATATTAAAGAAGAACTAAAAGAAATATATAGACAAAGAGTAACAAAAATACTGAAAACAGAATTGACAGCAAGAAACAAGACAAAAGCTATAAATACTTATGCAATACCAATATTGACCTACTCATTTGGAGTAGTGAAATGGAGTAACACAGTCCTAGAAGCACTCAATACACTTACACGATCACAATACCACAAATATAGAATACATCACATACATTCAGCAACAGAAAGATTCACATTAAGCAGAAAGGAAGGAGGAAGGGGACTTATCGACATAAAAAACCTACATTATGGATAGGTAGACAATTTAAGAAAATTCTTTATAGAACGAACAGAAACTAGCAAAATACACAAAGCAATCACTCATATAAATACATCGGCTACACCACTGCAGCTTCATAACCACTTCTACAACCCTTTAGATCACATAACATCAACAGATACAAAGAGAGTAAATTGGAAAAAGAAAACACTACATGGCAAGCACCCGTATCATCTAACACAGCCACACATCGATCAAGACGCATCCAACACATGGCTAAGAAATGGCAATATATACAGTGAGCTGGAAGGATTCATGATTGCAATACAGGATCAAACAATAAACACCAGATATTACAGCAAGCATATTATTAAAGATCCCAATACCACAACAGATAAATGCAGACTTTGCAAACAACAAGTAGAAACAGTAGATCACACCACAAGCGGATGTACAATACTAGTAAATACAGAATACCCCAGAAGACATGACAATGTAGTACAAATAATACATCAACAACTTGCCATACAACATAAACTAAGAAAACAACACATTCCCACATACAAGTATGCACCACAAAATGTACTGGAGAATGATGAATACAAATTATACTGGAACAGAACCATTATAACAGATAAAACAACACCATTTAACAAACCTGACATCATACTCACCAATAAGTAGAAGAAATTAACACAACTAATCGAAATATCCATACCCAATACAACAAATATACAGAAGAAAACAGGAGAAAAAATTGAAAAATACATCCAACTTGCTGAGGAAGTCAAGGACATGTGGCATCAAGATGAAGTTGACATTATACCAATTATAATATCAACTACAGAAGTCATACCACTCAATATCCACCAGTACATCAACGCAATACAGCTACATCCAAACTTATACATACAACTACAGAAATCTGTAATTATTGATACATGTTCAATTACCCGAAAGTCCCTAAATGCAATGTAACATATACCGTACAGTTAAAAGGAAGTAACGCTTGATCAAGCTCCGCATCGCTTTCCATTTTTAACCAGACATAACATCTGAGAAAGGGAAGTAATAATAATAATAATAATAATAATACTGGTCTAAGACTCTGTTACAAATTTAGTAACTAATGATTTGAATTTCATATCATCTGTCTCTCTACCACTATCGTGTTGGAGCTCAAAATTACTTTCCTCTACTGATTTTATTCCTTTCATTCGTTCTGATGCTCCACATTGTCCTTGCCTTAATCTTGAAATACTGACTTTTTGCGCATGGTGAATGGTTTTTGCCTTCTTGCTAACACACTGGAGAATATTCCAGTACTGCCTGTATTGCATTGTTAAATCTTGATTAGAGGTAGACAAGTCATTAAATAAAGCTATCTCATCTTAGTACAAGATATTTTGATCGAAGATGTCAGCTACCCTTTTTCTAGGCTTCCAATGTAAATATCTCTGGCCTATTGTAAAGAAAAACTAGATTCACAATGTTGCAAGAAATTTTTAGGGAAAAATTAATTTTCTCATCTGCAGTGTATTCTTGATAAACCTCTTTTCATTTTTCATCCTATAAGTTCTCTCTGCATAGTGTAACAGAGTCAGCAATTGCAAATGTGTGAAATTTTAATTTTCCTTACTTACTTGAACCTGATTGATGAGGATGCTTTATTGCTGCTATTTGACCATCACAATCATATAAACTATTTATTATGGGGACTACATCTATTCAATTAAAGACATTAGGATTTAGACATAAATTATCGGTGTCCATTGCAGTATGTCCTCCTATACTTGCTAGGAATGTTACTGTGGAGGCCAAACCAAAGCCAGGCATAGCAATTACAGGTGCCTTCAGTCGGAACTATCCATGATTAAATATTCATATGCTATCACTTCATAGTTATTTCTACTAGTTTTAAGTCTTGTTTGTGCCCCTTTGAGTGCTTAGTGAAGTTTAAAACATTTCTTTTGTTGGCCTCTTGACTGTCAGAAAAGCTATCTTGCATTTTACCCAGACTGCTAGTGAAGTACAGCAATCAAATGGCTGTCTGTGCCTACATGTGTTTTTATGACTGAGCACATATTTGAAGCACTGAAGGCACATATGCTGTAATAGTGGAATTTATAGAATGGGGGTGCAGGTAGGTTTGTATTGAATGTCTATTTCTGTGACTATACTTGTACCAGAAAAATATTGGCAGCTCAGAAGTTAATTAGGCTCTATGCTGGTACATATATCTGTGTGTTACACATACACCATGTGGCCAAAAGTATCTGAAGACCTATTAGTGAGCATTAATATGGGTTTTATCAACCCTTCTCCTTTACAACAAACCTATCTCCTTTACAGCGGCTTGAACTCTGCTGGGACACTTTCAATGATTTGTGTGTATGCTCAGGCATATTGCTCACAGATTCTGCTTTATGACATTTGAAGTCACTGAGCTCTCCTGACGCATTCTGCTCTTACTGCTTATTAATGGTACAATAGTCCCTGCCTCCTTTTATACTGCCAGGTCCACCTCTTGTGACATCTAGGTGATCAGTTCCACATTACATTTTTGATCACGTAATGTAGATTAGCTATAATTCAATGGCTACTATCCTGACTTTCACTTATTAGAATACTTATCACCATTCTAAGTCCCTGGCTTGCAGAAGTCCTGCCTAAGAACTAATCACAAATTGGAAATGAGTGAAGACTTTTTTTCCTGGCAATCATCATATCTGTGCCTGATAAATTTACACTGTATTTCTGAGATTTTTTATTCAGGAAAATATATAAAATAATCAGACTTGCTCTTGATGGAAATAAAGAAAAGAATGAAAAAAGAGTTTCATACACTAGTGAAAATATAATGTGCAATTTGAACAATATTACAGCCTAAATTAAAATAGAACTATAGTTTTAATGTACACCTTAATGACCAGCACAAATATCAAGTGGATAAAATTACCCCATCTCTGATAAAATTATTCTCATTGCAGGTCCTGCAAGAATCACTAGAATTGATGATCAGTCAGCCAATACCAGAACCATTGTCTTCTTGGAAGAGAGTTGCAGCTGCTGTCACCGTGGGGTCATGTCAGAAATGTGTTTGTGTATTTGATGCATACTGTTACAGTGCATTATTTTATAGTCCTTTGTGTCTGTCAGTTTTTCCAAATATGTATAATCCTGGAGAATACAATTTTTGTAACTATTTTACAAATTTGCATTATTCCTCCACCATTTCATATACAGGAATAGCTCCACACACAGGATTGCTCCACAATAATTTTCATCGAATCCTGCTTACCATAGGGACAATTGTTGACTCATGCTCTGTGAATTCTTAGACATTACATACATAATTTTGTAGTTAGCAGGTGTTGTGAGGACATGTCATGAAGACAATACACTCTGCAGGGTTCAGAAATAAGAACCACTTTTTCACTTTTCACAAAAGAAAGAAAACTTTGTACAAATTTATTTATTTATTTATTTTTATTTATTTATTTATTCTCCATGGATTTGTTTTGGATAGTTTACATATTGATCATTTCCCTTTATAACATTGTGGGAAACAGTTGTATACAATAGGTCTACAGATAAAAAAATTATGTTGCTTTTTTCGGTAGATGTAAATATTATTTATACAAATGAAAGTATTCTACTCCTCTGGGAGGAATTCCTTAATACTATAAAAACACTTATTGATGAGGAATTCCTTCAAGGCAATTTCAAAGCAGCTACCACTTAAGCTTTTTAATTTTTTTGGAATTTTGTTATAAAATTTGATCCCCATGTACTAGAAGCCATTGTCTGCACTTTTTGTATGATCTCTTTCCAGGTGATAATCATCGTCCCTCCTAGTATTGTACATCTGTAGTTCTCTATTTAGATGATTGTACTGCTTGTATTTTAGCATCAGCTGAACCATTTTATAAATATATAGCGATGGGAGTTTTAGTAGTTTCTTAATTTTGAAAATTGCCTTGCAGGACTCATTATATCTAAGCTTACACATGATCCAAACTGCCTTTTTTTGAAGGATGAATACCCTATTTACATGCTTGGCAGCAGCACAACCCCATACTTCAATTCCATATGTGAGGTTGGCTACACTAAAGCATAGTAGATTATACTCATTTGGTCATATTTAAGAAATTGTGACACTGTCCACATTGCATAAATTGGTTTGCTTAGTTTTTGGCGTAAGGAATTGATATGACGCTCCCAAGATCTAACATGACGCCAAGGAAGGAAGTTTTATCTTTCAATTTTATTTCTGAACTGTAATCAGACACTTCACTCCATTGCATTTCAGCTTGTTTGTGGTGTATTTGAAATTCCATTAGATTTGTTTTATTGATGTTTAAGCTTAAGTGATTGTTTTGGAAGTAATTCTTCAATCCAAGTGACACCAGAACAACTTTGGGCCATATCATTCTCGTTGGTTCCCCAGTTAACAATGGTTGTGTCATCCACCTAGTTAAGTATCTTGCTGTTGTGTTCTGTGGCAAGGTCATTAACATATAGTATGAACAATAAAGGGCCCAAAACTGACCCTTGGAGCACTCCATACATTACTATAGCTGGACTGGAGCTGTACTTCTTAATAATGTTGCCCACTTTGTGTGTGACTTGTGTAACCTGATATCTGTCTTGTAGGTATGACTTTATAAGACTTTTGGCTATTCCTCTGATTCCATAAGTTTCCAGTTTCTCAAGCAACAGCTTACGAGATACTGTGTCGAATGCATGTGATAAATCTACGAACAAACATTCCGTCCTTTCTTTTCCATCTAATTTCATAAGTATTGTATGTACTACATCACATATGGCAGATGTTGATTAGCCTTTCCTAAAACCGTGTTGGGTTTCTCATAGCACTTTTTCTTTGACAAGAAAGTTTTCTAACTATAGTGAAATAATCTTTTCTAATACTTTGCTTAGGATTGGAATTAAGCTAATGGGTAGGTAGTTTTCTACTTTGTTGCTGCCTTTTTTGTGCAATGGCTTGACTATTGTATATTTTAATTCAGATGGAAATACACCTTTATTCAAACTTTCATTGAAGAGGTGGACCATTTTATTACTTCTCAGAATATTCATATTTGAAATTTATATACTTTTGTATGAATGTGAACTAATTCTGGAAACGTTTTTTCCAGTCTTTTCTTTTTCTTTTTCTTTTTATTTCATCTCTGAGCATTTTGCATACCATTAATGTTAATAGTTTGTACAAGTTGAATAATGGTACATATAAAAATAACAAAAGAAACAGTTAAATCATGTAGATTTGTATACAAGCAGTATAAGTTAAAATTTCAAATCTCCTTTTGCACAATCAAAAAATTCCTCTACAGCATAGTGAATAGTATAGTATAGTGAATAATGTTTTATTCGCCTCATAACACGCAATTTCTAATCATATGATTAGTGTACAGGAGACACATCAAAGAAATGGATAACACAACTTAGGCCTAATTGATACAAAGAATTTTAACATTAATATAAACTTTCATTTTTCTTTCCTTCCTTTTGTGAAGGACAGCTACATTTACACACAAGAATATATGTAAATTTATCCTGCTCAAATGTTCAGTTCATTCTTCATGAACTCCTCAACAGTGTAGTTGCGTTTGACAAGTATATCATATAGCTTTGTTTTCAGTGTCTCTAGGTTCATACTCAGAACATTCATTCCTTTTAGCTTGTTATGAATTTTCATTGCCATATACTGACGAGACTGCGCATATAGGTTTAAGCGATGAGTGGGAAGCATAAAATTGTCTTTGTTTCTTGTTTTATACGTGTGATTGAAGCAGTTTTTCTCAGATAACTCTAAATTGCTGTGTAGAAAGATGATAATATCATAGATGTATAAGGAGGGAACTGTTAATAACTGTTGTTTTTCAAATAGTGGACAACATGGTGTTCTAGGAGGGGCAGTACACATGTTCCTTGTTATTCTTTTCTGTAACTTTAGTATGCGCAATATATTGCTTGAATTTCCCCAAAAAATAATACCATACCTTACAACTGATCGAAAGTATCTGTGGTATGCAATTTTCCTTGTATTCATGTCTGTTGCACCAGCTAATATTTGCACAGCAAATGCAAAGCTACATAATTTGCTTAACAGGTAGTCAACATGTTTATTCCAATTTAAATTTTTATCTAGGTTTAACCCTAAAAACTTCACAGAATCCGCTTCTTCTATATCTTGATTTTTATGAGTTATTTTAATTTCTTGGGGCTTTGACTGTTTTGTTCTGAATTGCACCATGTGGGTTTTGGGGATATTCAGTCTTAATCCATTCAGTTGGAACCATGTTTCTAGTTTGTTCTTTGTGTTTATTATGTAGAGAGGGATGTTTTCTGGCTCCTGGTTTTCAATTAATACAGATGTGTCATATGCAAATAAAATCGATTGAGCATTTATATTGTTCGTTAAATCATTTATATAGAACGAAAACAAAATAGGTCCTAGAATCGAGCCTTGAGGGACACCGTGGGCTACTGTTTTCCATTTTGAATAGTAATTTGCTGCATTTGATGAGACGATCACACTTTGTTTCCTATTTGATGAGCATGAAGTAAGCCAATTTAGAACATTACCCATGATCCCATACTTATCAAGCTTATAGATGAGCAGAATATGATTTTTGTGAGATCACAAAAGATTGCTGCAACTTTATTATCGTTGTCTAATGATGTCCTGATCTTGTCGATAAACTTGGTAATTGCATCAATAGTACTTTTGCCATGCTGGAAAACCAAATTGGTTTTCCGTAATAATACCATATTTCTCCATAAAATTTCGAATCTGCATAGCAGCAGCATTTTCAAAGATTTTTGATAGGACTGGGAGGAGGGAGATGGGACGATAATTCCCCACATCCGCTCTTGACCCTTTTTTGAGCAACAGTTTTACTTCTGCATACTTCAGCACCTCTGGGAAGCTTCCTTATTCAAAAGATTGGTTTATTATTTTAGATAGTGGGTATCCTATTATTTTACACACAAATTTTAAAAAGTCTTCAGTTTAGACCTGTGTTGTGAAACATTTCTGAACCTTTTTGGTGAGGTAGTCTATGCTTCTAATGGCAGTGCATTCAACAGTTCTACTCCAAGGTATGTATGAATGTAGCTAGTGTGTGTCTTTCTTAGTCTTGTAAAAGGTTGGTCAATATTTTCTTTGTGATGTGACAGTGAAATGATTGCTTTAACTAGAAGGTCTCTTGATTTTCTTTTGTGTAGACTAGGCAGCTAATTATAAATAATGATGGGACTGTCTTGACACCCAGTTTCTTGAAAAGTGCCGTACAAGATACATTGCTTTTGAAAATATCCACTACACATCTGATAGACTTTTGCTTCCATGTAAAAACTTTTTTTGTCCCAGTTGAGCTGCCCCAAAGCAGTGTGCAGTATGTTATGTACCTATGAAAAATGCACAATAGGAACTGAGCATTATCCTTTCACTCACACATGTTCTAAATTTATGTAAAAGGTATATGAATAATGGTAATTTGGTTCATATGGAATATGTATGGAGGTTCCAAGTTAATTTGGAATCTAATTGCACACCCAGAAGTTTAACTGACATACAGTTGTTGTTGGTACTGCATAAACTAAAAATTACATTTTCAGTGTGGCAGAATGGGAACACACTGATAAAGATATTGAAATCTGCAAGATTTTGGAGACAGTGGCTTCTTCTCCTGGCAGAACGGCTGAAGAAGAAGGAAGAGGGTTGTGGAAAAGGACTGGTGAGGTTTAGGAAATGCGGAGAGTTCACTAAAGTCACCCAAAATCCTGGTCGGGGAGACTTACTGGGTGGGATGGAAAGGAAATACATTATATTTTCAAAAACTGATAATGTTCATTGTTGATTTACATTTGAAGTTTTAGTCTGCTTTACATTTAATTCATTCTCTTTGAACCAGATATTAGAGAGTCTTAGGTTGCCTTTGCTTTGTGCCTTTAGTTCCTCTGTCATTCCCAGTTGCAGTGAAAATAATACCATCAGCATGCAGAACAGATTTACATGGCATAGGTCATTAATACAGATTGTCAACAATAAGGGCCTCAGTATGGAACCTTGAGGTTCACCTCTTGAAACATGTAGGAATACAGAGCTCATACCATTACAGTGTACCTTCTACTTCTTATTGTCAAGATATGATTCTATAAGAGTGAATTCTGTATCTTGAATTCCACAGCACCACAGTTTATCTATAAGAATCTGATAACTCGCAGACTCAAATGCCTCGCTCACATCAATTGGTAAAAATCCAATTTATTAGTACACAAATTAATTGTAGTATAATGTGCATTTTCTTTTTAATAACAAAATATTACAGACTATACAAGTCTTTTATTATTTAGTTGCTGAATTTTGCTATAGCTAAGCAACATTAGTGAGAGCACTCAAATGTAGATGTTTGTTGTGCGATACAAATAACTTTGTTTTTTTTCCTAGATGTTTATTGATGCCTGATTTATAGTTGTCATTTTGTTGAGTTGTGTGTCCTTTGTTACCAGAATTAATGAAGAAGTTATTCATTTCATTGAGTGTGATATTGGTAGTATCACTAGTGGTTGTATTAGTATTATGTAGTTCTGATTTGATAGCTCTCCAAGCAGCCTTGCATTTGTTTTGTGGTTGCTTAATATAGTTTTCACTTGCCAACCGTTTCTGTTGTATAATTTCTCATCTGTAACTTTTGTTTTGAAGATACTTAAGTCTATATTCTTCACTGTTCTCTGATCTGTGGGTTGAGAAGTGGGACAATCTGGACCAACAGTGCTGAGATGAACTCGTGTATAGTATGCCACGATGAATACAGGCGCGCATCAGTGCAAGAGGACGTGCTACTGGGTACTAGAGGACCGGTGTGTACAGCAGTCAGACCACCACCTCTGAAGTTCTTGCTGTATGGTGGCACAACATGCAATGTGTGTTTTTCATGAGGAATAAAAAGGGCAGAAATGATGTTGTTAATTATTGAGGTTAGATGTGAACCATTGATGTAAACTTACATGATTACCTTTGCTTGGATTCCCTTTGCATCTTTTTAATACTTTAGGACAGCACTTATTAAACATATAGGAAACAAGATTGACAAATCTGCCAAAATCTTCATCAACATTTGTAAACTGAGACAGGATATTGGACCATTCTATCATACACAGCTGTGATCTGAAACATTGATATGAATGTCATTAACAATTCTAATGTACTTGATTCGGGAGGACGACGGTTCAATCCCGCGTCCAGCCATCCTGATTTAGGTTTTCCGTGATTTCCCTAAATCACTCCAGGCAAATGCCGGGATGGTTCCTCTGAAAGGGCACGGCCGACTTCCTTCCCCATCCTTCCCTAATCCGATGAGACCGATGACCACGTTGTCTGGTCTCCTTCCCCAAACCAACCAACCAACCATCTAATGTACTTGGGTTTTTCACATAGCTCTGTGGGATTTTTGTCAAAAATTTTCACCATATCCCTTCTTGATCTGATAGATACATAATATTAAAAAGCTCTGTGTCATACAAATTTCTTTCTACATTTGTTATAACATTGTCCAAACATGATAGCTGTCATGTTGGTTTGGTATGTGCATGAAACATGTCACCTGAGATCAGTGAGCAAGTGTAGGTGCTTTGTTTTTGTAACCCTGATATCAATTTTAATATCCCCAATGATTTAAATTTCATGTTGATTACATTTTTGTAAGTGGAAGATTGCTCTGTCTAGTACCTCTGTGAAGACATCAATATTGGTGTCAGAGATAAAGTGTACAGACACTACAATTAGTTTGAAACCTGATGATAATATAGCAACTGCCCCCAATACACTTTCAATGCAGAAATTACTGGTGTCAACATTGGTGGATTTTGCTAATAGATCATTGCTGATGAATGTAGTTCACTTTGTACTCTCTCAACACAGCCAGTCTCCACACATAAACTAAAAAAGAATTATAGTGAGATTTCTTTCCTGACCTAACATTTTTTACTATTATATAAAATATATTTTTACTATTATATAAAGGACTTTCTTGGTTACTGGATTTTTACCCAGTCCATTTAAGAATAAACCATAGTGAGTGTGAAATCTGTGTCTAATTCCATAGTCTGATGGTATCTCAAAAACATAGTTGGGGAGCTATTCAATAGTTTCATGAGGTACAGTAGAGCGTCGACTATCCGAATGTCGGACAATCGAACGACCGCTTAACCGAACTGTGTACTCTCTCGCACCTGCTACTCTCCCACCCTACCGTCCATCATCCCCATCAATGACGAACAGAATGATATGTCCGAAATTCTTGGTATGCTAAAAGAAATAGATTGCCACGAATGTGATGAAGAAGACATTCATGAAGGGATGAATATCGGTGATGCAGATCCGGGACACTAAATCATGCAGGACAGCGAGATTTTAAATGTCATCATTGATAAAGATGACGGCGCCAGCATCTCATCAATCAGTGCTCCAGAAAGTGTAGATGAAAGTATACCAACAGCTTCTGAGGCATTCACTTGTTTAGATACTGCCTTACAATGGTTTGAAGCCCAGGATGAAAGTGACCAGTTTCAGATATCTGTAATGAAAAAAAGTACGTGACTTAGCTGCTCGTAAGTGTGTAGGCTTGCTTAGACAGACCAAAATAAAGGATTTTTTAAAATGTTAATTTTATATACTGTGTGTATTGTTCATGCAAAATGCGTATGTAATATGTATACATTTTTGTTTAATAAACTGTGCCACATACTATATATTCCTACTGAAGTTGTCTTTGTATGTTACTTTGTAATACTAAAAGAGATGCTGTTTTTATGAATAAATTTACTGTACAATAATTATTTTTGGCAAATAAACATGTACAGTTCGATTATCCAAACAAACCAGTTTTCCGAACACCCATGTCCCCCAATTACTTCGGATAATCGACGCTCTACTGTAGTTAAAATTGTTGTCAGAGCATTTTTTTAATAGAACAAAAAGATACAATAAGGCAACAACTATATCAAAAGGAGAATTTTTCTCATGATAACTATAAAATTATGAGACAAAACTTCTGGCCAATATTTACCTTTGGGAGTTAAAATTTCAATATTACCAATAGACGCATATGAAATACACACAATGTCCTAGCTTCCAGAATTGGAAGTTTCTTTTTTAGGGAGGTGAGAGGGATAGGTGGCAAAATGTTAAAAAAGAAGGCCAGGCTACTCATCTTTTTATTTTATTTATTTATATATTTATTTTATTTATACATATTTATTTTATTTATATATATTCCACAGACCCAAAGTGCTTGAGTGTGGAATGGGTCAGTGTATATTCTGAGTGTGGCATGAGTCAAGGCATATTCGTACAAGAAATAATAATTTCAAAATTTAAAAAAAAACAACATAATATTAATTGCTGACATACATCACTTTTCCCATTTACATTATAATAGGTAAACATACATTTAATGAAGATTTTATATTAATAATTATAGAATACTCTTCTATACTATGACTACATAAATATGAAGAGGAATTCTAGATTTTCTTTGTCAGTGTATATTCTGAGTGTGGCATGAGTCAAGGCATATTCGTACAAGAAATAATAATTTCAAAATTTAAAAAAAACAACATAATGTTAATTGCTGACATACATCACTTTTCCCATTTACATCATAATAGGTAAACATACATTTAATGAAGATTTTATATTAATAATTATAGAATACTCTTCTATACTATGACTACATAAATATGAAGAGGAATTCTAGATTTTCTTTATGTATATTAAATATATCACATAAACTCCCCTTGACCGACATGTCTGTAAAGTTTCTATCGTACAGCAGATAACCGTGTTCCATTTTTATAAGAAATTTGGCCATCGCAGCCTGTTTCACGCAATCTACTCTTATGTCATGAAAAAAACACTGTAATTTCTATGTTCCACAATGAGCTATAATTCAAGTGGTGTCTATTTAATAATTAGAAGTTACAAAGAAAGAACTAACACAGGACTTGTTATTTAAATGCACAGTGGTGATGATAATAATAAAAACACTCATGACTCCACGAGAATAGATACAGCAAATTTCTATTAGTTTCATGAGCAAAATCTGCATATTTTTGAGAGAAATGTCTTCATCCAAACTTTAAACAGTTATACCAATCCTTGCAATGGAACCACCTATAAGATTTTACCACATTTCTCTCTTCCAATATATCAAAGAAACAAATACTATGTGTTGACATCAAGCTTATTGCATGTACATGTATCACTCCATTGGAGCATGTGGCCAGTGCTCAAAGTTGCTTGCACAGATGTGTGTATAGTTTTGTTGTGTATGTATAGTTTTGTTGACTGTCCTGGAGAAAGACAATGTCCGACAGACTGTCAATAACAAGAGAGGGTTCCTGTATATGTCCTTCATACACAGTTTAATACATTGCTTTTTTTGGCTGTAACACATCCAATCAGTGTATGGCTACAGCTATGTACAATGGCCTACACTTTGTTTTTCTAGCATGGCTTCGAGGTGAAAGCTGAACATCGCATGGTGTAAACAATGCAGCTCCCACAACACACAGGTTGATAGAAAATAAACGCAGAGGCAATGTTTCTCATTGACAAAAATGTGGAACACATCACAACATATGGAAACTGGAAGAGTTTGCGGTATTCTAGAGCGTTTCCAACAGCTATCTGAAGGTGATGACCTGTACAGTTAATCTCATCTTCCACAATGATGGGGTAGCAGATGCAGCAGTGTTCCATTTCAAAGAACATTGCTTCCTTATTTTGCTGTCATATACATGATTACTTTTCCAGTGTTGAACATTGCCAGAGGGTGCTGTTCACAAAATGCATAAGATAGCGTAAGTAACAAGAGGTACTGCTATCTTACTGGTAAAATTTTTTAAAAAATATAACACATATAGGTCATCGTAGCATATGGAAACAGGAGAAGTCTACAGCATTGAAAAATGCTTCCAAAAAAATGTTTGAAGGTGATGACCTTTACAATGGTAAATAGTTGATATCCAGTATTCTGCCAACAGCATACCAGTAGACAGATGGGTTGGGAAAGACACTGTTGATATTGGGCAGTGTATGATAACACACACCACAGTTGATAGCATGGTCAATTTTACGTTGTTGGGTAAGTTCAACACCAGCCAATCGACACAACAGAATGCTTCCCACTTTCTTCATCATCACTAAATCACCCCTCCCCCCCTCCCTACTACTCTGAAAGTACCATATACTAGATTGTGAAGGTAGATAGATTACTGTGCAGTACATCCATTTGGTCATATACATCAAACTATACCAGACAGACACATTTCCAGCAAATTGATCACAGTGCAGGATTTAGGATTATGACTGGCCATCGCAGAGTATTCCCACAGTTGTAGGATAAAGTCAGAGATTGACAGATCACTCCTACATTGTCCTTGATCGATCCTCCCTGTAACACCAATCTTACCCAGGGCACTCATCCAAAATCACAAGATCTCTCCAGATGCATGTGTGTCAAGAAGGGTGGCATGTGATACAACACATGATTAAGAAGAAATTTGTGGTTTATACGTGATGGAGATACGAATGGATAGAGTTTAATGCATTTCATGTAAATCAACAATGCTATCAATTCTGAAGCACTATTCCACTGTCTGGAGTCGGTTCCAGGAAGGTACCGACATGAGAGAAATGATGATAGAGCATAAATACTCATACACATTTTGACGGTTGCATGATTCTGCACCTAAAAATGCTATATTGTTAATGCCATACGGTTTCCAGAGTTTTGGTCATGTGGAACGCAATGCTCTTCATACTCTAATGCAGGATTTATTTGTCCAACATCATACATACAACCACCCCATTTCCTACTCCAGTCACTATGGTAACAAACTTTAAAATGACAAAACTAGTTCCTTCTACACTATCCTGGTGTCCTACGATGGCATCATCAGTGTATATCCACCAATTGAGATGCTTATAAATCAACTAGAACAAAGCCTGGAGAATGCTTTTCTGACTCTTAGGAAATTAATGGATTTTGTACACCTTTTTAAGTCAGAAACGTATGTACCCTCAGTCACACTTCCTGTGTCAGTTTTGCATCCCATTAGTAGTAGTAGTATCGGTTTTGATGGATGTGACTATGTCTCAATAAGGAACAGAGCAAAGAAAAACCAGCATGAACATTTTCAATAGCTGATAGATTCAGGTACCACCCACATGCTGCTACATGAAAATGCACACGTATAAGTAGCAACTTGTTACAAGGGAGTAAGCATCACCATCAGTAGCCAAAGGAGATGTAACAGTCTTATTACTGCTCACAGTAGCATCACCGCAGCTCTGGTAGCACTTCTCTTGCACAAAGAAGTCTTGGTCTGATGTTAGGTAGTGTTGCTCATGTGTAGGAGAATATAGCAATTTCGTCCTAATAACACATCTGCTGAATACACCCTCCTCAGACTATTAAAGGTGATACATGTTAAATTGGTCCACTCTCCTATGGAACACTCTAGGAAACGGCTTAAGTCTGATAAACGCATTGACTGCTTTAATATGGCGCCTCTGTGTAATACTTATTTTGTTTGAGTATGTGTTACGAAAACCCACTTAGTTTACAGGGGAGGAGAGGGTTAAAAGTGATGCAGCCAGAGCATAATTTTTAAGCTTTTCTCGGTCTTGAATGTATGGGTACCCCAAACCAATCTCAATTCCCACCATTTCGTGGCACTCTTTCTCTAATTTTATGTATTCTCGGTCAATGAAAGTAAATTTGCAAGTTTTTTCTCGCGATTTTACATATTTTACGTATGTCGTTGTGTTTCCCTTGCATCCTGTTTCACAGGATGAATTTAAAGTGCTTACAGCCCCTACAGAATCGTATTGCGAAGAATTTTTCGCTCTTTGTGGGGTTGTAACACTTTCGAAAATAACGTACAAGCAGATTGAAATAGAGACTTCACGATTGGTCAGTTGCTTGCATAGTTGTATGTGTAGAGCTGCCAGTGGCAGACGGTTGCAATTTGCTTGCATTGTTTGTCTATAAATTACGTTGCTGGGGCTGCGTACTCTGTAGGTATGGGGAGGGAAAGTCTAATGGTCCAGTAAGCCGAGTGCAATCGACACACGGTCAACTTACGAATAATACACATCAAAAAAGTTTTGCATCATCTTGGTTCCGAGAGTTCCGGAACCTGTACAGAAAATTGGAATAGAGATAAACATAAACATCGTTTCATCCCTTTTCATTGCTCATGAAAACCACATATTGCATGTTGTACCACCATACAGCGAGACTTTCAGAGGTGGTGGTCCACATTGCTGTACACACTGGTACCTCCAATGCCCAGTAGCACATCCTCTTGCATTGGCGCATGCCTGTATTCGTCATGGCATACTATCCACAAGTTCATCAAGGCACTGTTGGTCCTGATTGTCGCACTCCTCATCGGCGATTCGGTGTAGATCCCTCAGAGTGGTTGGTGGATCACTCGCTTGACAGTGTGTCTAAGGCATTCAGCCAGACTGGGTTGCCTCCAAACACGTCTCCGATGATTGTCTGTTTGAAGACATATGTGACACTCATCGGTGAAGAGAACGTGATGCTAATCCTGAGCAGTCTATTCGGTATGTTGCTGGGCCCATCTGTACTGCACTGCATGGTGTCTTGGTTGCAAAGATGGATCTCGTCATGGTCGTCGGGACTGAAGTTGCGGATCATGCACCCTATTGCGTACAGTTTGAGTCGTAACAAGAGCACACAGTTTGAATCATAACACGACGCCCTGTGGCTGCACAAAAAGCATTATTCAACATGGTTTTCTGTCAGGGTTCCTCCGAGCCATAATCCGTAGGTAGCAGTGATCCACTGCAGCAGTAGCCCTTTGGCGGCTTGAGTGAGACATGTCATCAACAGTTCATGTCTCCCTGTATCTCCTCCATGCCCGAACAACATTGCTTTGGCCTGGACACTTCCTTTGTTGAGAGCCCTTCCTGCCACAAAGTATAAATTCGGACACAATTGAACGGCGGTATTGACCGTCTAGCATGGTTGAACTATAGACAACATGAGCTGTGTACCTCCTCCCTGCTCGAATGACTGGAACTGATTAGCTGTCGGAACCCCTCCATCTAATACGTGCTGCTAATGCATGGTTGTTTACATCTTTGGGCAGGTTTAGTGACATCTCTGAACGGTCAAATGGACTTTGTCTTTGATACAATATCCACAGTCAACGTCTGTTTTCAGGAGTTCTGGAAACTGGGGTGATGCAAAACGTTTTTGTATATGTGTATATTACTAGGATAAAAAAATCGAAACCTACTTTTTCTAGATATCCTAACATGGTTGTGAGGACGCATCAAAGCTGTAAGGTCTAAAAAATTAATGAAACTAATGTGGCAAGCAATAAGAGCATATGCTTATAGGGGAAACCATATCAGAACATCAACAGAAATCAACTCGGTACACATGTCAACTCCGTGTTGCACACACAGTAGAGTGGAAGTCTGGTGTATGTGTAGAACTGTGACAGACTTTGAGTTTCCATCAAGTGTATCGCTACATGAGTCTACCGAAAAGCTCTCTGATCAGCCATAGCAGTACATGGATTTATTTTCAGACTATGAGTTTCCAATCTGCTCCACTCAGCGAGTCTCATCTAGGTACAAGGTGAGTGTTACTTACTTTTAATGAGCTTCCTATCCAAAACACATATATGTAGATCATCGGGAAGAGGGGAATTCTTCAGATTTTTTAGTAAGCTGGTGTGTAGGACACGCAGATATCCTTGTACAAAATCGAAAAACATATGGGTATGTCAGCAATACGACCCTATAAATACGGAAAATATTAAAAAGAAAAACATGAAAAATTGACATAAAATAGGTAGAAATCGAGGAAAACCTCGTGTAATTACGAGAAACTGACGGGAAATACGTGAAATTGAGCGAAATACGTAAAATCGCGAGAAAAATTCGCAAAATTACTTAAATTCAGTGAGAATACACAAAATTAGCGAAAGAGTGCCACAAAATGGGGAGAATTGAGGTTGGTTTGGGGTACCCATACACTCAAAAACGAGAAAAGTTTAAAAATTATGCTCTGGCTGCATTCGCTTTTAACCCTCCCCCTCCCCCTGTAAACTACATGGATTTTCGTAACACATACTCCAACAAAGACGTCATAAGTATTATTCAGAGGCGATATACACTACTGGTCATTAAAACTGCTACACCACGAAGATGACGTGCTACAGACGTGAAATTAAACCGACAGGAAGCAGTTGCTGTGATATGCAAATGATTAGCTTTTCAGAACATTCACACAAGGTTGGCCGCGGTGGGACACCTACAATGTGCTGGCATGATGAAAGTTTTTCAACCGATTTCTCATACATAAACAACAGTTGACCGGCGTTGCCTGGTGAAACGTTGTTGTGATGCCTCGTGTAAGGAGGAGAAATGTGTACCATCACGTTTCCGACTTCGATAAAGGTTTGACTGTAGTCTATCTCGATTGCAGTTTATCGTATCGCGACATTGCTGCTCGTGTTGGTCGAGATCCAATGACTGTTAGCAGAATATGGAATGTGGAATCGGTGGGTTCAGGAGGGTAATACGGAACGCCGTGCTGGATCCCAACCGCCTCATATCACTAGTAGTCGAGATGACAGGCATCTTATCCGCATCGCTGTAATGGATCGAGCAGCCATGTCTCGATCCCTGAGTCAACATATTGGGGACGTTTGCAAGACAACAACCATCTGCACGAAAAGTTCGACGACGTTTGCAGCAGCATGGACTATCAGCTCAGAGACCATGGTTGCGGTTACTCTTGACGCTGCATCACAGACAGGAGTGCCTGTGATGGTGTACTCAACGCCGAACCTGGGTGCACGAATGCCAAAACGTCACTTTTTCGGATGAATCGAGGTTCTGTTTACAGCATCATTATGGTCGTATCCGTGTTTGGCGACATCGCGGTGAACGAACATTGGAAGCGTGTATTCGTCATCGCCGTACTGGCATATCACCTGGCGTGATGGTATGGGGTGCCATTGGTTACACGTCTCGGTAACCTCTTGTTCGCATTGACGGCACTTTGAACAGTGGACATTACATTTCAGGTGTGTTACGATCCCTAGCTCTACCCTTCATTCAATCCCTGCGAAACCCTGCATTTCAGCAGGATAATGCACGACCCCATGTTGCAGGTCCTGTATGGGCCTTTCTGGATACAGAAAATGTTCGACTGCTGCTCTGGCCAGCACATTCTCCAGATCTCTCACCAATTGAAAACGTCTGGTCAATGGTGGCTGAGCAACTGGCTCGTCACAATACGCCAGTCACTACTCTTGATGAACTGTGGTATCATGTTGAAGCTGCATGGGCAGCTGTACCTGTACACGCCATCCAAGCTCTGTTTGACTCAATGCCCAGGCGTATCAAGGCTGTTATTACGGCCAGAGGTGGTTGTTCTGGGTACTGATTTCTCAGGATCTATGCACCCAAATTGCGTGAAAATGTAATCACATGTCAGTTCTAGTATAATATATTTGTCCAATGAATACACGTTTAACATCTACATTTCTTCTTGGTGTAGCAATTTTAATGGCCAGTAGTGTATTAAATAAGGCAAAACATATATAACCCAATCCATAACAGTGTTCTGCACATTCAATCGACAGATGCAGTTTTGACAGATGCAGCTACCTCTCACTAGGAAATAGAGCGAAGAGAAACCAGCATGAACATTTTCGATTGCAGATACATTGAGCAGCAACTTGTTATGTGGGAGTAAGCATCACCATCAGTAGCCAAAGGAGATGTAACAGCCTTATTTCTGTTTACAGTAGCATCACCACAGCTCTGGTAGCATTCCTCTTGCACAATGAAGTCCTGGTTCGATGTTAGGTAGTTTCGCTGATATGTACGACATCTGTCTTGTACTCCGCACCCCCCCCCCCCCCTGCCCCTGCCATATTATTAAAGGTGATACATGTGACATCGGTCCACTCTCGTACAGAACACTCTAGGGAATGTCTTAAGTCTGATAAATGCATTGCTTCTTCTCCTTAAAACTTAAGGAATAATATTGTTTGTAAGAACCAACCGTAATTTGGTTGAAAATGTTCAAATGTGTGTGAAATCTTGTGGGACTTAACTGCTAAGGTCATCAGTCCCTACTAAGCTTACACACTACTTAACCTAAATTATGCTAAGGACAAACACACACACCCATGCCCAAGGGAGGACTTAAACCTCCGCCGGGACCAGCCGCACAGTCCATGACTGCAGCGCCTTAGGCCGCGTAATTTGGTGATATATATATATATCTGTGTGTGTGTGTGTGTGTGTGTGTGTGTGTGTGTGTGTGTGTGTGTGTGGTGGTCTCCAGGCAGCTGCGCCCGACCAGGAGGGCGGTATGTAGGGTATGGCAATACCACTAAGTTTCCCTTTTGCATTAGCGAAGAAATGCCGAATTGAGGATCCAGCCACATACTCTGCCCTGGGGCCACAGCAGTGGAAGACTCTGGTCTCAGATACGACAGAGGTTGTGGTCGGGAGAGGTGACGGAGGCAGTCTGCCTGTTCTCCAAGCAGCGGACTTTTGAAAAAGCAATCTGGAGAGTTCTGCAGAACTTGGTTGTTTGTACAGAGAGGTCCTGTCTCCCTGAGAAATACGTTAATCAGTTTGCAGGAAGCACTCTCTTGTTGCCCTTTTGTCTATCTGTGACTGATTTCTACAGACTTGAGACACTATATCAATGCCACCAGAAGGATCTCGTTGTGGATCACTAGCAGCAAGATAGAACAGACCTCTATCCATAGCTAAGGTGAGGAGTAGGAGGGAGGGATAGGGCGGGGGGTTGGGTGAGCCTGCCTTCAAGTTGGTTGGTTCGTGAGCGCCCATTGAGGAGAACACAGCTGCTACTGCTGCCCCTCTGCAATCTTCTAGGTTTGCTTTTGCAGTAGTCGTGTTATTGCAATACTTTTTTCCCAATCCCCAGTATATATGTCGCATTATGACGAACCGATTGCGAGTGCTGTTTTTTTTTTCCTTTTTTTTTAAGACGATTTCGATGTATAATTAGAAGAGTGATGCGTTTTCCATCAGCTGTGGCATCATTTATTGGCTTCGATTACCTGGGCTACTGGGTGATTGTCAAGCAGGTGCCTATATCGAACTCTATTGTCAAACAGCGATAGGTACAGCTCTCGGCTGTATGCTTACAGGTAGTACAGTTAATAAACTCCTCTCTGCCCAACACCAGCATCTTATCAATTAAACACAATTGCCACAAAAAAATAAAGATAGTACCTTCCACCCCAGCCTTTTTCCTAGCAGCTTGTGGGTAAAGGACAAAGTCTGAGTGCATCTGCCTCTAGTTTCGAGTGGTTCTTCCAGCA
Organism: Schistocerca piceifrons; assembly: GCF_021461385.2. Lineage (NCBI taxonomy): Eukaryota > Metazoa > Arthropoda > Insecta > Orthoptera > Acrididae > Schistocerca > Schistocerca piceifrons. The sequence continues at coordinate 207,181,372 of NC_060145.1, read as the reverse complement.
GGATGACACGAGTTGGATGACATCATCAATTTTTTAATTGTATTGCGATTTTAGGTAGTCCTTGTGTAGCACCACACATATAGTTGTGTAATTAGGCCCTATCTTTATGACTAATTACCTAATTATGACCGACTATTACTTCATTTTCCCAACCTAACCTTCCTCTTTCCTGCATCTGGGCTGAGGGGGTGGAGGGCGGGAGGGGGGGGGGGGCTGCTGTAGGGCTTTCCGTCCAGAAGGACGAGGGTTCATGTCCCAGAAAGGGCTCCGGCATTGGTAATCTCCTGCGATTAACAGGTTGGGGGCTGGGGTAGAACGTGAGCACTGCCCTGCGACAAGGAAATCCCTACCAAAATTCGAAATTCCCGCCAAAATTCGATATTCTCGTCATAATTCGAAATTCCCACCAATAGGGTAGGTTGGTAGGAGGGAGGGGGCGGGGACCCATATACATGTTGAGAAAAACACATGACGTTGTCAGGTAGTGGTGGTGGTGGACGGGGTTGGGAGGATATTTCATTGATCAATTCAATTAATTTGCATATCAAGTTTATATCAAAATTGCACCAGCACCGCCATCTCCCTGGTAGAGATGTAAGCAGTGGTTCCCACGCACCTTCATTCGAATGGGAGTAGCGCTCATTCGTTAAAAATTTGTTAAAATATTGCGATTGGACAAACACAGATGCGGAGTGGCAAGCTGCACCAGATTTTGGTAGAAATGATGGTGGTGGTGGTTAGTGTTTAACGTCCCGTCGACAACGAGGTCATTAGAGACGGAGCGCAAGCTCGGGTTAGGGAAGGATTGGAAAGGAAATCGGCCGTGCCGTTTCAAAGGAACCATCCCGGATTTTGCCTGAAACGATTTAGGGAAATCACGGAAAACCTAAATCATGATGGCTGGAGACGGGATTGAACCGTCGTCCTCCCGAATGCGAGTCCAGTGTGCTAACCACTGCGCCACCTCGCTCGGTGGTAGATATGAGAGACTCGTGTTTCGGAGTCGGTCCGACAAGGGCGCAGTACTCTGTACTGGGCGATACGGAATAATTGTGGAGTAGCTGCATACTTATCCAAAACTCCATATAATTTCGCGGAATTGTGTCATGCAGACGCGCCGCCGTGGTTGCTACGACATGTCGACATCACACCTGATCAGCATAACAACACGACCAGGACAGATGGTTGCGGCCCTTATCGTAGAGCAGAGTGGCAGGATACGTAATATACGCGCGATCAGCCTTACAATTTATGGAATTTAAACGGATGGCCATCTGCATCGATGAGCATCGCAGCACATTCTCACAATTTTTCTTTGAATAGATTCTGATGGAGAGAACGTGACCTAAAATCATGTGGTCTCATTCCGCTAAGGGAAAGTGCGGATCCAAATTCTCTGTTTTATAGTTGTCGGTTCATGTTATACTCCTTTTCTTTGTTAAGATTTTAATCTGTCCACACTCAAGAGACATCACCCCGTTAAAGCGATCTATGAACATATGAGATTTGGTTAAAATATGGCTTTGAGCACTATGGGACTTAACTGCTGTGGTCATCAGTCCCCTAGAACTTAGAACTACTTAAACCTAACTAACCTAAGGACATCACACACATCCATGCCCGAGACAGGATTCGAAACTGCGACCGTAGCGGTCGCGCGGTTCCAGACTGTAGCGCCTAGAACCGCTCGGCCAAATCGGTCGGCATATGAGAATTCTCAAATGGAGTAAATGCAATTCTTTTCCAATATTTCAGACTGCATATATTGACACAGCAAACCTATCTTACATCCTAGTCAAAAATTTTTGGTGGGGTTAACTTGATGTTATTCACATGCATAACTACTTTCTGTGAGATACGTGACCTCACCCATTCCGATTTTTCAACAGTGGCCTTGATTGCATAGTCAGATGTCATTAAGCGCATAAGAATCGCATTGGAGGAATTTATAATAGAATTCCGGGTTCAGTAAATAATTCATTTGGATATCGCCTCATGGTAGTTAAGAAGAACTTGAAGGTCGCCTCCCAGAATAGGCGACTCTCCTTTTAAAAACGTACCCTGAAATCTTCTGATACAAAAACAAGGTATTCAGATTTGTTCATTTTTCAGTATTTTGAAAGATATATTTTTATCACACTCTGTCTCTCAGCACACAGGTAGTTTCTTACAACTGGGCAATCGCAGACTCGCGTTACCTTAACTGGTTGCGTGAATTTCCTAATCTGACGTGTTTACCTTCTATGGCAATAGTTCGGTTCTCATGGCTTCTGCGTTACATCAATGAAAATGTGCTCTAGCACAACGGTGTTGCATCAGCATTGCATCGTTAATATCTAAGTTGTATTGGGTATAATAGTACATGGTTAGGTTCTTTAACGTATTTTCATATTAAATACAATTAGTCCCGTTGCTACGCGCCGCTCGTATCTCGTAACACCAGCTAGTTATGAATGCTGATTCAGAGCCGCACTGGACTCCTTAGACAGGGAAATCAAACAAATATGAGAGACACCATGGAACGACAAGACAGAAGGGACGAAGAATCTGTAAGCGGAGATAACGAATTTACGATTGAGATGTCATACGGACTGCCGATTATAAATCCGCTCTCGGATCACAGTTTCTCGTGAAGGTCATTCACGGTCAGAAGATTCTGGAAACTTGGGCGAACACGTTCAACAACACGGCAGTCCGTGTGATGATCAGAACCGAACGCAAATCGTAAATCCAGTCACTGACAATTACACAAAAGATTTTGCCCGGATGCGTTCCCAAAGTAGGTGTCACGCTTTCAGAGTTAAGGGTCAAGTAGCCATGCTTGCCGAATGAGCGACGCCACACAGTGTGGAAAATCTAGAACAGCGACGGAAAGCAGAATCAGCCGAACGCAAAGCTCAGATGAGTGAGATTAAAGAGAATTACGTCAACAAAATGTGGACAATCATTTGGCGGTGACTACGAAGATTGATTCACTGCACGCAGACGTCTCTGAAGTCGAACAAACGACTATCTGCCAAGTGAGACACCCGTTTGACTAGATCGAACACTGCAGTAGCTAAGAAAACGTCACTCATAGCAATAAAACAAGCAAAACATGCTATTTGGACTGCTACAAAAGAATTGCAGGTAGTTACGAACGGGTTTACTGCAGATAAATAATATTTGACCAAAACGCCACACATCTGCAAAAAGTGGAGGAAAAATTAGAAATGGTTTCTGAATAGGTCACCACTTTTCGAGAAGAAAATGCAAATAAATTCGAAACAGTTTATCAAAGTATCAGAGTCACTGAGGATGCGGTGACAACTGGAGATGCACACTCCAACAACACAATCCCATTGATCAACAGTTAACCTGTTGTCCCAAACTCGCTTACCTCCTATGGTACCACATAGGCGGACGCAAACATGTCAGAATGACAGATTTGGTGTTTGACCTCAAACATTATCGGTCGAACAGGAAATTTTCAACGTTCAAGGAAAATGGCCCACTTCACCCCATTGCCTGGTACAGACAATTTCAGTACACATTTCCCGCGTCTTGCCATTGTACGCAAAATTTGAATTCTTATACATTCACATGGACGGCAGTGCGGTCGACAAAATGTGACACGCTGCAGATTGTTGGGACACTCTTGAGGCATTTATAGAAAAAATCAGGTAGATTTACTGGCCATGAGCAGAACAATCTCTTGTCAAATAGAAATCACCATATGTCCAGTGCTAGAGGCTTAACGGAACAAAACACCCCTAAAAATGCTCGAAGTACACGCCATATTCGAAAGAGGATATCGTACAAACCTTTTATTTATCAACAAGCCTTCTTCAGGCGGCGCAAAATTCAAATGCGGATGCTTTAGACAATTTCTACAGGAATTTGCTATGGTCATAGAAAGACGCAACAAATATGAAAACAACGGATGAAACGGACAAACCAGTTATAAGTTGGGCAGGAACAACGGGCCACGTGATAACCAAAACAGGCAAAATAGTAACTACCAAATTAACGGTAGACACAATAATGGCAATAATGACTGCCATATTCACAATGACTACAGAACCCAAACTAATTGGCGGGACCAGACAAAGGGCCGGCCGCGGTGGTCTCGCGGTTCTAGGCGCGCAGTCAGGAACCGTGCGACTGCTACGGTCGCAGGTTCGAATCCTGCCTCGGGCATGGATGTATGTGATGTCCTTAGGTTAGTTAGGTTTAAGTAGTTCTAAGTTCTAGGGGACTGATGACCACAGCAGTTGAGTCCCATAGTGCTCAGAGCCATTTGAACCAGACACAAGGTCAACAATCTAACAACGGCAATAATGGCCAGCGCTTCATAACTGTAACGGCGAGCGAGTGGAACTGCATGGCCCTAACCCACTGTCGATTTCCAATAACAATGGCAACAACAACAGCTGACGCCACAGACTTGGGCGAACATCCCGCAAGGGTCATAATTACAGACAAATAAACAAAAATATTTATCTCATCGGCTGTGAGTACATACGGGATGTGCTCGCAGATGAGAAGAAGAAGGAGAGCAGTGCTGAACTCCATAACAGTAGGGTCAGTAGCTTTATGTACCATTATTGACAGCAGCAGCCACGTAACTATGATATCAGAGAATGCATTCCATATGTTTCCAAATGTGCAACGATTAGCGCAAAAATCTGCGTTAGCTAAAGCACATAAAGTTGTTGTTGTCTTCAGTCCTGAGACTGGTTTGATGCAGCTCTCCATGCTAATCTATCCTGTGCAAGCTTCTTCATCTCCCAGTACTTACTGCAACCTACATCCTTCTGAATCTGCTTAGTGTATTCATCTCTTGATCTCCCTCTACGATTTTTACCCTCCACGCTGCCCTCCAATACTAAATTTGTGATCCCTTGATGCATCAAAACATGTCCTACTAACCGGTTCCTTCTTTTTGTCAAGTTGTGCCACATACTCCTCTTCTCCCCAATACTATTCAGTACTTCATCATCAGTTATGTGATTTACCCATCTAATCTTCAGCATTTTTCTGTAGCACCACATTTCGAAAGCTTCTATTCCCTTCTTGTCCAAACTGGTTATCATCCATGTTTCACTTCCATACATGGCTACACTCCATACAAATACTTTCAGAAACGACTTCCTGACACTTAAATCTATACTCGATGTTAACAAATTTCTCTTCTTCAGAAACGCTTTCCTTGCGATTGCCAGTCTACATTTTATATCTTCTCTACTTCGACCATCATCAATTATTTTGCTCCCCAAATAGCAAAACTCTTTTACTACTTTAATTGTCTCATTTCCTAATCTAATTCCCTCAGCATCACCCGACTTAATTCGACTACACTCCATTATTCTCGTTTTGTTTTTGTTGATGTTCATCTTATATCCTCCTTTCAAGACACTGTCCATTCCATTCAACTACTCTTCCAAGTCCTTTGCTGTCTCTGATAGAATTACAACGTCATCGGCGAACCTCAAAGTTTTTATTTCTTCTCCATGGATTTTAATACCTACTCCGAACTTTTGAGAGGCTACAACCCTGTCTCACTCCCTTCCCAACCACTGGTTCCCTTTCATGCCACTCAACTCTTATAACTGCCATTTGGTTTCTATACAAATTGTAAATAGCATTTTGCTTCCTGTATTTTACCCCTGCCACCTTTAGAACTTGAAAGAGAGTATTCCAGTGAACATTGCCAAAAGCTTTCTCTAAGTCTACAAATGCTAGAAACGTAGGTTTGCCTTTCCTTAATCTTTCTTCTAAGATAAGGTGTAAGGTCAGTATCGCCTCATGTGTTCCAATATTTCTACGGAATCCAAACTGATCTTCCCCGAGGTCTGCTTCTACCAGTTTTTCCATTCGTCTGTAAAGAATTCGCGTTAGTATTTTGCAAGTGTGACTTATTAAACTGATAGTTCGGTAATTTTCACATCTGTCAACACCTGCTTTCTTTGGGATTGGAATTATTACATTCTTCTTGAAGTCTGAGGGTATTTCACCTGTCTCATACATCTTACTCACCAGATGGTAGAGTTTTGTCAGGACTGGCTCTCCCAAGGCCATCAGTATTTCTAATGGAATGTTGTCTACCTCCGGGGCCTTGTTTCGAATCAGGTCTTTCAGTGCTCTGTCAAACTCTTCACGCAGTATCGTATCTCCCATTTCATCTACATCTACATCCTCGTCCATTTCCATAATATTGTCCTCAAGTACATCGCCCTTGTATAAACCCTCTATATACTCCTTCCATCTTTCTGCTTTCCCTTCTTTGCTTAGAACTGGGTTTCCATCTGAGCTCTTGATATTCATACAAGTGGCTCTCTTTTCTCCAAAGATCTCTTGTAGGCAGTATCTATCTTACCCCTAGTGAGATAAGCCTCTACATCCTTACATTTGTCCTCTAGCCATCCCTGCTTAGTCATTTTGCACTTCCTGTCGATCTCATTTTTGAGACTTTTGTATTCCCTTTTGCCTGCTTCATTTACTGCTTTTTTATGTTTTCTCCTTTCATCAATTAAATTCAATATTTCTTCTGTTACCCAAGCATTTCTACCAACAGGCTAAATTCAACACAATTTGCTGTTTCAGGTTGCCTACATCAGGGACAAATATACATCAGGGGCAAGTATACATCCAGGGGCAAACCTATTGTTCTCTTTTGATTGACAGGTATTTAACCTATTGTTGTGCTAAATGGATTATGACCCTGGGGGGACAATCGGTGCTTCTGAGAAACCTCCCCCCCCCCCCACCCTTCCCCCTCCTCCTACGAACCCCTCAGGACACGTCCAACCATTGAACCTACCCCTGGCGGATACAGGTACACATTCAGGCCTGAGTTATTCGAATAGCCCCCTTCCACTCTATCAATTTGATTGACTGCTTAATTAAATTTATCAATTAATTAATCTCTCCCCTTGATAAATATCCCAACCCTCCCTTCCCACCTCCAGTACCTGGAAATTGGTAGCACTGTGCTGGATCTCACGACAGAAAATTCAATTATGTAGCAGATGTAATACTGTTTATTTATACAAAATCTATCTTGCTCATCCTTCTGTATTGTTTGGGAAGATGTAGGTCTTGTAAAAGTACATCGGAAAGAAATAATTAAATCAATCGCTTCTTTTGATTCAGATTGTCCCAGGAATACCGTCATGAAACAATCATCACATGTAATTACACTGTTAAAAATCTTTCGATCATAAAGCACGCACCACTCACCATCGCCCATCCACTGCTCACCACAAAATGCCAGCTTGCGCCACAGCACACACAGGCTGCTCGGCGTCCTGCAAAGCTACTTGTCTGTCAGTGGCCACAGCATGCGCCATTGGCTCAGATGGTTCAAATGGCTCTGAGCACTATGCGACTTAACTTCTGAGGTCATCAGTTGCCTAGAACTTAGAACTAATTAAACCTAACTAACCTAAGGACATCACACACATCCATGCCCGAGGCAGGATTCGAACCTGCGACCGTAGCGGTCGCTCGGCATGTGCCATTGCCCAGGAGGTGTCTGCTTGGGTTCCGTGACTGACAGACCAGATGTCGTGCTAATGCCTGAACAAAAGCGTCAAGTGGCGGCAATCCTACAATGCTACAACGAGAAATTCATGTCGAAACACCTACTCTCTCTCACACTCTCTCTCTCTCTCTCTCTCACTCTCTCTCTCTCTCTCTCTCTCACTCTCTCTCTCTCTCTCTCTCTCTCATCCAGTGGAGTGCCACTTTCAGTTGGACTGAACTGTAAACAAAGCAGCGTTAACCTGATGGACCCATAGCTGTGGATGGATTGGAAATATTCGCTCACTCTAACAGACTGACTAATTAATGAAATCGATAGCCTTTGTGTGGGACAATTTTTCCTTGCTTCCTATTGGTGGATACCAGGATTGAGATATTTAGAAAGATTCGATCCTGCAACAACCTGGTTTCCAAACCCTACTGGATTCTTTCGTCCTTGCCATCTATCGGTGGATGCCGGCACAGTTAGATCATTTGGTAGGAATTCCATCATGTTGGAGGTAGCTGAAAATTTCATATTTTAGCTGTTGCATGTTATGTCCTTAAACAATTTGTGGGAGGAGCTGGATAGACGCGCTTTCACAGTATTATTATCAGAAACAAAAAAATGTTCAATCGGGAATTTAATATTGCAGTAGGGTTTTTAAATTACTATACAATTCCAAAATTAGTCCTCTGCACCACATTCTGAAGGAGGAGGAAACGTCTACCATGTGACAGGGTAGAGACCCAACAACAATACCACTGCGACACAGAGTCAACTGTGATCTACTAAGAAGCACTTAACACAACACACTTAAACCACGATCCAGTAACTGCCGTGAGTAGACGTCAGAAGGTGCTGAAGCACTCGCACATCCCATACACTCATTTCCCAGATGCCTGGACCCATGGGCGTACCCAGCGAGGGGCAGAGGGGGAGGGGGGGCAGGTGCCCCCTCCCCCCTAGAAGATATTCGCAGTTTTTCACTAGTTTACTCTTTTATTTAATAAGAAATGCCGCATGTTATCTCGGATTGTACAAGTGCATTTTTGTATTTAAAATGTTTATTAAAAGCAGTTTTTCACTGGTTTACTGTTTTATTTAATAAGAAGTGCTGTATGTTGTCTCGAGTCCTTGTTTCCTAAGACTAGTATGACCTGCCTCCCCCACCCCCCCCCCCACCCCCCCCGCCTAGTTCAGATCCTGGGTACGCCCTTGCCTGGGCCCGTCGTATACTGTCAGTGCCGACGTTCAGAGATCGGTGAAAATTACAGCCACTATCGCAGCTGCAATTGTGGATGCACATGTACGCCAGAGTACACCACCTCCAGCCACGTAGGGCATTCGGGAATGATTGGAGTTGTAAGAATTCGGATGATATCAATATGTCGCTGGACACAAACACCTATCATTTTGAATCTTCCCTCATGCAACACACAGGCATCCACTTCTGTCGCCGTTCAGTCAGCACACTGGTCACTTCACTATCCCCCACTGCCATGGGCAACATCAGACAAGTCAGTGCAATCTTTGTACCCATCACAGGCTAAGCTAATCCGTTATTTCTTGTTGCCAAAGCCTCATGACCACACTTGCAGCCAGCCACAGCGCATCACGAAACAAGCAGCTGCAGCTTGGATGTATACAGTAGTTCTAAACAATTCCACCCAACGTAGACGTAGTGGTTTAAAAAATCTACTTTACCCAATCCAAGGCAGAGATGTTGTTGACCATACACCACGATTTTCTCAAGTGAAATGTAGATTTCTACATTTTATACGAGTTATTTTCTAAGACAGAAGAAATCGAGGCATACATGCATTCTCACATCGTTAAAAATAACGTTACCTGTTGTGAAAATCCTATAACAGTATGGCATAGGCTATATTTCCTCTACGTTTTTTCTGATCAGGTAGGAAATAATCTTTTCTGATCTGTTACGTCATGCATCACAGGACTAGAATATTAAACCCATTTTTGGCTTATGACAGATTGCTAATATCTACCTCTGTCACAAGAAGCCACCTCACTTTAGAACTCATGCTTAAAGTAACCAAACGCCCCACCACATATGAAGTGTCTTAAGGTAACAGCACACAGAAGTTGTAAATATCAGGTTAGTACAACATATCACTCTATAAACTGGATAATACGTCTGATTTTATTACGATGGTCTTCTATCCCCGTGCAAGTGAGAGACTGAAATGTTGCTGAGAGATATCACCACAGAAATCTGCTGTACCCTAGCCGTCACCTCCACCCGCATGGTGGCACGACACTGACATCAGATTTATAGGCTAATTAACTAAATTGATCATGAGAGTCAGTTTGCATGGCAGGATTCGACTGCTGGTAACATAGATTTCGTGTAAGGACCCCCGTATTAAAAACACAATCTCAACAACTATGTTACAAGCCACCCTGCATAAAATGCGGTCCTGGTTCTACAGGCACATGCAAGAGTCGCTGATAGCGTTACGCTTTCTGGTAGAAAGTCTGTCTGCGACTTTAGCCCAAGTCTTTCCATTCAACCATATACTTGCGCTGGATGCTATGGACACGTCTTTTAATGATTACAGTCACTGGTGAATCATATTCGTGCCACACTCATGTCTCGAAACGAGTCACCTTTGTTGAACCTATCTGCTGCAGCAAATCTCCAACGTGGCTTTAGACAGTCCCTCTGCACCCAGTAACTGTTCTTCAGTCTCTGTCCCGCTCTCCCTGCAGCTTCGTCCACGTGATTGTCCCAATTTAAGTCGAAACTGAGCTGAAGTCAGAGAGCGCTGTATCTATGACCTTCTGCATCCTGTGGCGAAACATACTGACCTAAGTTAATGCGAGAGGATCGTGTTTTTTGACCAATTGGCGGCATTTTATCGTAGTTCCACCAACGGTGTACGACGTGTAAGACCAGCGCCATAATGAAGCTTACTCCTGCAACATAAGGAAGTGTAAAAGACAATACAGGAACTGGAAGTAGAACTGGAAGAAAGATGAGGGTTTTGCTACTGCATTGCTGTGCGTCTCAAAACTACATACAGGTAGTGTATGCTGAAGGAGATATGTGCCCCTCAGGCTCACTCACGTCTGTCACCCAAACATTCTATCACTGTCATTTCGTACCGTCTCACAGAAAAACTATGAACTATAAAATTTCTCTAACTTCATCTGACGGAAAACTCAATGAGATTTTACTGCATCTCTCTCTTCCAGTATATCGAAATCAAACCCTGTCTGTGTGCTAGCATTGAGCTTGTGTGGTGATCATATTAAATTTACTATTCTGACATCGCCCTCACAGTAAATATTTTCTTTAATGTCGTTTGTTGTTAGCAATATTAGCCTATTCCCAAGTGTTAGCAGCTTTCACTCAGTTAATACTAGGCAGAAATCAAATCTGCATGTGGAACGCACTTCCTTGACTCTTGTGCAGAAGGGAGTGCAGTATTCTGCTGCATCCGTTTTCAATAAGCTACCACAAGAACTCAAAAATCTTAGCAGTAGCCCAAACTCTTTTAAGTCTAAACTGAAGAGTTTCCTCATGGCTCACTCCTTCTATTCTGTCGAGGAGTTCCTGGAAGAGCTAAAAAATTAAGCAAATTCCAGTGTGACATTGTTGATTTTCTTTATTTAAACTCACGACTTGTCGCCTGAATATGTTTTTTATATTTCATTTTATCTCTTTCTACTATCGTGTTATAATTTCATAACTCGTTCCATGACCATGGAGACTTCTCCTTAATTTGGTCCCACGGAACAATAAATAAATAAATAAAGTATTGATCCATTTGATCAGTGGCCAGTGATCGAAGTCGCATGCACAGCTTAGTGAAAAGTTTCATCGCCTGTGTGTCAGATGGCCATATCCCACAGACTGCCAGTCGCAAGACAGGGCCCCTGTTTTGTTGTCTGATACATTGTTTTTCTGCTGTTACACGTCCAAACGGTGTATTATTACAGCTTTGTACACCGCCATACATTTTGTTTTCTCCACCATGACTGCAAGGTCTGTGTCAGGTTCTAAACTGACATTAACACATGTTGACTCATTGTCTCCCACAGAAAACTGGACATCACATGGCGTAAATGATGTTGCGGCTGTTCCCACAACATACCCACTGGATGGTTAATATAAAAGACAGTCACAATATAAGGAAACTGGAGGAGTTTTGCGGTATTGTGGAGCGTTTCCCAACAGCTGTCTGAAGATGATTGATGACCTCTACATTTAAACTCATGACTCACAGTGATGGGGTATCAGATGCTTTGGTGTTCCATTTCGATTGATCTCTCATATAGCAGTCATGAACGTAATCACTGTTTTGGTGCTGGCCATTCTCATAAGGTGTTGCCTCTCGACCAAGACTGTTTCTCCACCTCAGACAAGTCATATCAGTGAGTCATTATGTGCTAATCTACAGCATACCAGTGGGCAGATGTCTCTCCGCATGTGTTGTGGACGGCTCCCATGACTCTTCCCTACCACTAGTAGACCCATAGAACACATCTTCAGACGTAGCATGTGGTTGATGCATCTTCGATCCCTATCCCAGATGTGGCGTTTGTGGTTCTGCCTCTGAACATCACCCTGGGTATTACATCATATCCCAGATGCAACGTGTTGTGGATGCACATACTGTGAATCTGCATCCCAACATTGCTCCCGATATAATGCATGACAGAACCATACTCGAACACCAATGTGGGTCCATTTTGGGACATGGAAGCCATCTGTAACACATGCACAGACACAGACATATAGAAAACAGAGCAAACACACTGTAACTGCAGAATATGTAGTTGGAGGTGACTGGATGCATTCGAGTACAGTGCTATACTATGCCACTCCACCAAAAAAAAAAGTTCATTTGCCCTAAGTGTAGGCAACTGTACTACATCTACTAGCAATTTCAGAATATGACACGAGAAGTGATGTCATGATCGAATAGGTAGAAGTAACATAAAATCGATAAAATTACGAAAAATGACGGAAAACACGTATAAATTGAGGGAAAATACGTCGAAATGCGGGGAAATTGAGGGAGCACATGTGTCCCTTCTGCTTGGTGCAGGACAGTTCTTCTACATGGGAACGAGTATTTTAAAGTAAGAGGAATACGAGAAGGCGTTGATGAGGAAGCACTGGGAACCATGGAAGCAGTCATTTTTCGTCGATAGCGATAAGACGGTTCGAATAGAATGTTTAACGCGGATGATCACCTAATGTAGAGTAATAAATTTATATATGTCGAATCACAAAGTTATCAGCAATTGCATTATAAATTTTTATAGAGTCGATAGGTAAAGAGCATTGTATTACCAGGTGGGGTGACTGCAATATGCGACTACAGAATGAATCGCTTGTGTGACCTTGTGCAGGCTTGTTACGTGTTTTAAATTCTAACAAACAGTATTTACAATGTGCTTCTCTGTACTCTGTGCAACTATTGTTCGGTTAATGAATATTGTCAGTGGCACCTCCCCAGTTAAAGTGTTCAAAGTGTGCTGACGAGAGCAACATGAACACCACAAAAATAACATTTGAATACTTATGTCCTAAACAAAATTCAGAAGCAGGAAAAAAAAAAAGTTATGAGAAATCTTAATAGCGGTCTAAGTAGGACACTAGATAAGGAAAAACAGGGGCCTAACCTAATACTGGGATATCATTGAGTCCAGCGACAGCCATTTTTAATTGACGTCCCAACGGCATGAGCCAGAGAAAAGAACAAAATTTTAACCTGTATATACAAGAAAAGCATGCTACTACTAATATATCATTTGTCTATGAGGACCAGCATGGCCAGCGTTCATTCGCGAAAGTGTTTCACATAGCTTACGTGATGTAACCCAATAGTCTTGTTTGTGACTACATAAATTCTAATTCTAGCGAGTTTGCATGGGCTACTCTCCAGATACAGAACGGGTCACTGTGAACGGAGAAGAACTTGTAGCATTTGGGCTGGGCTTTGTTGGATTGTAGGGATGATTTGAGTAGTACTTTTTCGGTCATGTGTAACTCTCTAACGTCTCCTTCTTATCGGGATGTGTAACTCTCTAACGTCTCCTTATCAGGGAGCGTTTTAATTCTGAGCGCCGCTGCCTTGTCTGCCTCCGTAGTGTAGTGGTAGCGTTACCGCCTGCCACTCAGGGGGTCTGGGTTCGATACTCGGCATGGGACTAGGTGTTGTGTGTCCTTCATCATCATTGACTCGCAAGTCGCCTAAAGTCACCTTAAAAGGACTTGCAATATGGTCGTCTTTGTGCCTAGCACATGCTCCACGGGACCCATTGATGCCCAAATGAATGTTCCCTGGAGTATAATGGAGCTGCCGCCAGCTTGTCTCCATCCGACAGTACAGGTGTCAAAGAACTGTTCCCCTGGAAGACGACAGATTCGCATCCTCCCATTGGCATGATGAAGAACGTAGCAGGATCCTTCAGGCCATGTAACGCTCCTTCGTGGTGTTAACATTGCCATATGCATGGGTCGTCAGCTGCGGAGGTGCATCGTGCACTTTGTGTTCAGGTACACTTGTACTCTGCCCAGCATTAAGGACTGATGTTAGTTCGCCGCCTGTCCTGTTTTATTAGTCTGTTCAAATGGTTAAAATGGCTCTGAGCACTATGGGACTTAACATCTGAGGTCATCAGTCCCCTAGAACTTACAACTACTTAAACCTAACTAAGCTAAGGACTTCACACACATCCATGCCCGAGGTAGGATTCGAACCTGCGACCGTAGCGGTCGCGCGGTTCCAGACTGAAGCGCCTAGAACCGCTCGGCCACACCGGCCGGCTTTATCAGTCTGTCCAGCCTGTGATGTCTGACATCTGAAATGAGGTGTGGCCGCCCAAACCCAAGACATCTGGATCTGGTTTCACCTCCGTTTCACCAGATGTTGAAGATGCTCACCACAGCACTCCTCAAACAGCCAACAAGTAGTTCAGTTTCCAAAGTGCCTGTGCCGAATCTCTGGGCTATCAAAACCTACCCTCGGTCAAACTCAGATAGATCGCATGCCTTCCCGTTCTACACATGGACAGCACGCTCACTGATAATACGTGCACCATGTGTGTGTCTGACTAGCAGTCATTCCTTGGCAGATGACACTGCTATCGCCTGGACGGATTTTTGCCGACAGCAGGTCGGTGTTTTAACTGATAGGTGTATTTAATTTCAGTGCTATCTAAGATGATGGAGTCCATCATACGCAGCACAACTTTTGAAAGGGCAAGTCAACAACAAAAACAGTAATTGACGTAGTTAAAACAATAACGCAACAATTTGAAGACAAGGAGGCAACAGCACTGGTACTCTGTGACCTTGGCAAGGCATTCGACTGTGTCACAAATAAGGCCCTGCTCCGCAAGTGGGAGAACGTCAGAATGTGATTTAATCCAAACGAGTTCTATATTGTGACCAGTCTTTTTCACTTGATGGTAATGATCTGCTATATTTAGGGTGTGTTTATAAGTTCCTTTATTCCATTTACTCCAATTCTGGTAGCTAATAGATTTCAGAACGCTTTGCGAGTCAGTTATTATTACTGCTTTGGTAATTTGGCGAGTGTATAGATATTTAACTACCTGAGGAGCAGAAAATAGTTCAGCGAGAAACATGGAAGCGTCACCTAATAGTTGAAACGTAATAAACATTCGTGCATTTGTAAAAAGATCGATGCGCGAAGCTTACAACTACCACTGTTATACCTTAGCATAGACCTTACTGAGAACCCAAGAAAATTCTGGTCTTCTGTAAATCTGTTAAGTGGGTCTAAGGCTTGCATCCATTCACTAGTTCACCAGTCTTGTATGGCAGTTGAAAATAGCAAAAGTAAAGTCGAAGTTTTAAATTTTGCATTTAAGAAATCGTTCATGCAGGAGAATCGTAGTGACATAGTCGTTTGACCATAGCAAAGACTCCTGTATGTCCAGATGGAATCCCAGTTAGGTTTTACAAAGACTACTCTACAGCACTGGCCCCTTACATAGCTTCCATTTATCGTGGAACTCTCGCCCAGCGCAAAGTCTCAAGCGGCTGGAAAAAAGTGCAGTTGACTCATATGTACAAGAAGGGCAAAAGAACTGACCCAAAAAATTGCAGATCAACATCTTTAATATCAGTTTGCTTCAGCATCCTTGAACATATTCTCAGTTCGAATATAACAAATTTCCTTGAGAGGGAAAAGCTTCTGATCACAGATAAGCATGATTTTAGAAAACAACACTTATGCAAAACTCAGCTCAACCGTCTCTCACATGAGATCTTGTGAAGCATAGATGATAGATGATAGGCAACAGGCGTATTCCATATTCATAAATTTCTGTAAAGCAATTGACATGGTCCCACAGCGCTAACTATCTACAAAGGTATGAGGGTTGCACCAAAAGTAAGGTTCCCATATTTTTCACAAATAGAAAACATTGTTTACTGTTGTTAATTTATACATCGTTGAAAAGCTTACGCTTTTGTCTATTTTTCAACTTAGTCTCTATTGTTTTCGACACACTTTTGAAGACGGTGCTCCAGCTTTTGTTTTCCTAAGTAGAAGAAGTCTCCCTTCAACCCACTGAGGAAGCGTGTGACCTCTGCTTGGACTTCATCGTCACTCTTGAAGCGTTTGCCACGTAACTGATCCTTTAGCTTGGGGAAGAGGTGATAATCGCTGGAGGCTAAGTCTGGGCTGTATGGGGGATGGGGTATAACAGCCCGCCCAAATTTCTTCAAAAGCTCCTGTGTTTGACGAGCGGCCTGGGGTAGAGTGATGGCGTGAAGAAGCATTACTCCTGCCTTCAGTCGTCCTCTCCAGTGATTCTGGATTGCTCACCACAGTTTGTTCAATGTTTCACAATATCTGTCTGAGTTTATTGTCGTCCCAAGTTGCATGAAAGCGATGAGGAGTACCTCCTTCCAATCTCAAAACACAGTCGCCATAACCTTTCCTGCCAACAGCGTTTGTTTGAATTTCTTTGGTGGCAGTGAACCAGATGACGCCACTGACGAGATGGTTGTTTTGTTTTGGGGCTGTAATGAAACACCTACGTTTCATGTCCTGTGACGATAGAGTCCAACAATTTCTCCTTGTTGCCTCCCTCCTCACATTGTTGAAGAAACTTGCGAGCGCAGCCAAGGCGTTGCTCCTTGTGTCCATCAGTCAGAATCCGGGGTCCCAGCGAGAACACACCTTGCGATAACCCAACGTTTCTGTTACTGTTCTTTCACTTGTGCCGAGGGAAGCTTCAGGAATGCGTTCAACAAGTTCACAGACAGTGACCATCCGATCTTTGAGCAGCTCAGTGTCGATCTTCTGGACAATCGCATCCTAAAAAATGGTTCAAATGGCTCTGAGCACTATGGGACTTAACTTCTGTCGTCAACAGTCCCCTAGAACTTAGAACTAATTAAACCTAACTAACCTAAGGACATCACACACATCCATGCCCGAGGCAGGATTCGAACCTGCGACAGTAGCGGTTGTGCGGTTCCAGACTGTAGCGCCTAGAACCGCTCGGCCACCCCGGCCGGCATCGCATCCGAAACAGGTAGTCTTCCACTCCATTCTTCATCGTTAACTTCCATGCGACCTTCAGCAAAAGCCCTGCTCCATTTGCGGATGTGCTGAATGGACATGCACTCTTCACCATAAACTGCAGTCAGTTGCCGATGAATCTCCACAGGCAGTAACTTCCTTGTGTGGAGAACGGGATTACTGCTCGAACCTTGCACTTGGCGGGAGCGGCGATCAACGCTTCCATCTCTGACAGCTGCCAAGCCAACACTGAGCAACGTAGCAAATCGCGGACGGGCGGGCACGAAAGTGGGGGAACCACTGCGAACGCCACTGTTGTCGGATTTAGCCTAGCACCTTCCCCCGAGGCTGTAATTCGTTGGGAACCTTAATTTTGGTACAACCCTCGTACATGTATGCGGAGCAGGTCCCCAGACATGTGAGTTTCTAGAAGATCTCTTAAGTGATACAACCCAGTACATTGTCCTCGACAGCGAGTGTTTGTCAGAAACAAGAGTATCGTCGGTATTGTCCCGGGAAATGTGATAGGATGGCTGTAATTTTCTGTATACTTTAATGATCTGGTGAACATGGTAAGCAGCAATCAGCGGTTGTTTGCTGATGGTGCTGTGGTGTACATTAAGGTGTCGAATATAAGTGACTGTAGGAGGATACTAGACGACTTAGACAAAATTTCTAGACGATGTGATGAATGACAGCTAGCTCTAAATGTACAAAAGTGTAAGTAAATGCAGATGAGTAGGAGAAACAAACCCATAATGTTAGAGTACACCACCATCGAGAAAAATCTAGGCATAATATTGCAAAGCAATATGAAACAGAATGAGCATGCAAGGATTGTAGTAGGGAAGGCAAATGGTCGACTGCAGCTTATTGGGAGAATTTTGGGGAAGTGTGGTTCATCTGTAAAGGAGACTGCATGTAGGACACTAGTGTGAGCCATTGTCGAATACTGTTCAAGTGTTTTGGATCCGCACTCGGTCGGATTAAAGAAAGACATCGAAGCAATTCTAGAGAGGTGCATCTAAAACTCAAATGAGAATTACTGGAGGAAAGGCGATGTTCTTTTCGAGGAACACTGTTGTGAAAATTTAGAAAACTGGCATTTGAGACTGACTACAAAACGATTCTATGGGCGCCAATTATATTTCACGTGATAACCACTATTAGAGAGGGTGGGGCTCGTACGGATGCATGTCATCTTACAACAGACCTCCCACAAGGAGCAATCCTCAGCCCCATACTCTTTGTGCTGTATACTACAAAAATTCTTCAGTATGCAAACGATATTTGTGAGTGGAACAGGAAAGAAAAATGTTCAATGTGTGTGAATTCCTAAGGGCCCAAAACTGAGGTGAGGTCATCGGTCACTAGACTTGCACACTACTTAAACTAACTTATGCTAAGAACAACATATACACACACACACACACACACACACACACACCAACGCCTGAGGGAGGACTCGAACCTTGACGTGGTGCCTCAATTCGCGCGTCCACTGCGTTTAGTATGCAGGCGTTTGCATCGTTCGTACCATTCACAGAGAAGAAGCTGCATTTTCCTTGGATGCCAATTATTCCCGATGTCAGTGTGAATTACACACTTTCTGTTAAGCAGATGGGAGGTATATGCCATTCTTTGTAAAACATAATGATCACAAAGCATTCTTTGGCGAAGATGAAAAGGCATTTCTCTTGCTTACAGAAGAAGGTTGTTAGTTGGGCAGGAATACATGGCTCCAAGAGAAGTGTGTAAGTTTTTCTACTCTAGTCTGTCAAGCAGCACTAAGTACTTTTTAGCAACAATGTGCGATATAAAGTACCCAGAATGTTGGGATCAGCCTACACCATGCCCTTGACACTGATCTCATAAGGTTTAATGCTGTTTTGCAGGTACTGACGACAGTTTGAATGTGAGGTCCACAATTCATTCGAGAATCGAGGAGAACGCCAAGAAATCTAGTCTGCGAATTTATTGGTATTTCATGAGCAGAGAGTCGGACATTGTGCATTAGCCTAGTATAGCGCATTTTGTGAAGGGTACAATTACCGATTTTTCCAGAGATATATGCAACCCATAGCTGTGAGATGTTTGATCCAATACACCTGTCGCATTTGACAGTTCACACAGAGCCAGATCCTGAACGCTGGTCTGCACATACATACAAATATCGTTTGCATACTAAAGAATTTTTGTAGTATACAGCACAAAGAGTAGGGGGCTGAGGATTGATCCTTGTGGGAGGTCTGTTGTAAGATGACATGATCCAATTCCAAACCCATATGTGTCTTTCAGTAAGGGAAGTGTTAATTCCATTAATCAGCTATGGTGTAATTCCAGCAGTTACCAGCTTCCAAGCAACATACATATGTCAACATTATCTTGTGAACCAAACTTTAAGAAAGACAGATATGACATAATGTTGGACGCCAGTAGTACGGCAAAATGGACACAGCCCCACGTTGCATTGTTGCCAAATTTATTCAAGATAGTGGGTCCAAGAAGGCAGCAATGGATGTAGCAATGTCGCAACGATGTCATGGCGGGAAGTTCTAATTTTGGTGGGAGAATAGGTCAATTGGGCTATCTACACTAACCTAACCCCCCTCCCTTCCCCTTCTCCCCTCCTATCTGGAAAGTGGCGGGAAAAGGACTCATTCTCTGCTGAGCTGTCAGATAGGATGGACATAAGTCTTTATTTTGTATGCATTGTTTATTTAAACAATTTGAGTTATCATAGGCAGTAGCTCCATCCAACGTGTTCACCATGAAGACTGAACTCCAACTGACCTAGTTCAAACACAACTACTCAGTCTGTGTCTAGCTGCTGGACTGGGAGGACAGACGTAATTGTTTACTGTGTGCAGAGAGTAAGATGTCTGTCTGGAGAAGGAGTAGTTTAACAGCTATATTAACTGTAACCATGCACCTGAGGACTGTGTCAATAGCAATGACGTTGGGTGCAGACGAATACTTTCATGAAGTAATGAAGATTCAGCAGCATTGAGCTAAGTTACACTTTGCAATTCATGCTAATAAATGCATATGCCATAGCTGTAGATCATTCGATGAAAGTGCAGTCAGTCTTCCAAAGTGCAAGAGGCAAGACTTTCACTCCAGTTTGTGTGCTCCACTGGAAGAGAGACCACACGCCAGCTTATGAAATGGCCACATATCTCCTGTCATGTTGGAAGTACCCGCGGCCTTTGTCCTCCTTCCCATCCATGGTGCACGGATACCCTTGGCTTCAGGAGTTATTATATCTGGTGTTGCGGAATATGGCCACATACATAACTTGAAGACATTGTAGGAACAAAAAGTACCATTGCACAAAGAGGGATACAACTTTGCAGATGATGTGAGAATATTTAAACAATTCTGAAGGGTACCACCACCGCCACACTCGAACACGGACTCTAAAAAAGGATCGCTGCACATTTGTGAAACCTTCCTGAGACACTTCACAGGCTTTTGTGGGAAATAGATCCCGAAATCGATATCAGCAGCAATATCTGATTTTACACAACAAAAACGACAATATTTGGAAGTCGAAATAAATATCTCTGTAACTCTAAATGAGACACACACTATGAAGTTCGGAGTGGATGCTCAGTTTGAGATGCCATGTCACTGATTGTCTGGCTCCTCCTGCCGTTGGTCTGAGTCCTCCTTCGGGGATGGTTGTGTTTGTTGTTCTTAGAATAAGTTAGTGTGTAAGTCTAGGAACCGATGAACCCAGCGGATTGGTCCCTTACGAATGCACATTCACTTGAACATTTTTTATCCACATCACTTTTCGAGTTTTAGCTGCTTGTTTGAAGGCACTACTGGAGAGAGAGAAAAATATTAGGGTCCTATAGTTGCTATGGTGCTCATCACTTTTCTGAAACGATGAGTGGACTTAGTTTCATATTTGCTGCTGCTGGAGTCAGAGCCGTTAGTTTCCTCATTTCTCGAAGCACAATCTAGTGTTTAAGTACAGACGGGAAACTCGGAACAATTACACAAATAGAATTCGAAGCACTATCCTACAGACGAGAAAAATGGCCGGAGTTATCTGTAAATTTTCGAAGTCCTACAGCTGCTGGTCTGAAGATGCTCTAAACCGACAATGATGGACGTGGGACAACATCCCGCCAGAGATGAATGGTCTGTTTGGATGTGTCCCAGAACACTTGAGCAAAAAACACATATTATTCTCAGACGTCACAGAACATTCCATAGATACCTTCTCTCCGTCTTGTTTGAACCAGAAGAAGCTCCTATGCCCTGCACAAAGGATGTCTTACGAATGGAGCATTCTGATTCGGTCTTACTGAATTTGCGCAGCAAACTGCTACTGCTGCTGGTGTGGGAACACTGTCCGCTATTTTCTGCAGACAAACAAACTACAAGACTTTCAGCGGAAAAGCTATTTTGAACACATCGATAAACACATATAGCAGCTATATTACACTGACAGTTAAACCCTGAAAAAGTGTTCTACAGTTCATGAAATACTCAACTACCGCCAAAGACACTCCCTTAATTACATTGCTCTGCTATTGCCGAGGAAAGCTTGAATTTGTCAGTGTGAAACCAATCTCCATCTGGGCTATGTCACCTCGTACCATATCAATGTAGTAAACCCAATTTGTATCCTGCACCATACAAAATCACCTCTTCTGCATCCTGCATATAGCTATCGAACACCAGACAAGATATTTCCCACCGCGGCCAACGATCACGAATCAACTGCCTCCAGACACGCTTGTCTGGTATGCCATCAGAGCGCCCTCAGTGGACCGCGACCATTCTCTAACCTGTTGTACAAAGGCTGGGCTGGTTCCTATGGCAAAAAAGACCTTACTGTTTCTGAATCTGACTTGCTTCCTTGGTTGCTTTCCACACCCATCTCCAGACTCTGGGATAACTAGAACATATGTATTTACACATGGTTTGCCAGAATATCATACCATTTACGCAATAGTTCTCGATATCAAGCACATAGCAATATGCTACAGATCGCTTGCACAGCATAATTCCGAATTTAATGACTGGAAATTATATCTCTAGAAACCCGAAACTTTTGCGAGATGCAGCAGGTTGTGACGGTACGTCACATAAATGGACATTTGGAGAAAGGGAAAAAAAGTTTTTGTTATGCAACGTGTGAACCATAAATTTTCTAGACTAAGTACGCCAGTGCGATGTATAACAAATAGTAAAGAATGTAAATTATTATTATCAAATATCGATGTAATTAACAAAGAACCGCTTTTTGTATAATCTCTGTGTAACATTGACCTTGAAGATCAGAGACAATGCTTTGATTTAACTCTCCTCCTGTTTCTGTTTCGTCTAGCCGTAGGCCGCCATCGTAGCGCTACATGATATTTAATGTAAGTTTTTTCTGTATTTTTGCAAAATATAATAGAAATTGTTATTTGAAAGTGTGTATTATTGACTTAGTTGTCACCTCTCATGGTCGCAACCATTAATTCTCAGTAACCAAGTTTTTTCAGAAGTTCGAGTTTTGGGGAGCTCTTCTTCCCTAACAGCATTTGGTCGCCCATTACGCTGACTATCTTTTATAATTAATAATTCATGTTATAATATTAAATGTAAATGCGAGAGACTTCTCAATTTTGATCTTTCATTAATTTCAAAGTTAAAAATAGTGAGAGATTTCATGAACATATAAACTGATGTAAGCCAAGAGTAGATGGCACGGAGATTATAGACAAAACACTTCTCTATCTTGATCTTTCATTAATTTCAAAGTTTAAAAGAGTAGTGAGAGATTTCATTTACTAAAATTCACAGCACTGAATGAGTTCAGTATGTTCTATTTTGGCCGCTTAATGGCAGATGAGATTCTCTCCAGTTTTGACTTGCAAATAATGAACAAGAAATATTGAAAATCATTCCATTCAATAAGCTCGGCTATATCTCAGTTAATCTTTTTGAAATTTGGTACATAAATAACCAGTAGCCCCTGAGACCCACATTAATAATTACAATTTGCGTAAGAATACGTATATTTCTTTTCTAAATAGCAGTGCTCACGCAAACTCTCTATTAGAGAAGGCGGTGAGTCGCTCGTTGTGTTTAAAAAATATTATATTATACGTACTTCAGGGCAGTCGATGTCCATACGAGTGTTATCGCGGTATAAGTTAATTAAAAGTCTCATGCTAGCCCACAATTTTTAAAGACACTCCAACCAAAATCATAAAATATAATTATAAAAATAAAAATATATAATTTTCCAGTGATAAGTGGTCCCATATATAATTATACTGTGAAAAGGTGAAACGTGACAGAAACAACCGAGTAACTAGAAACTTAACTCGTCTGCGAAGATCTTTACGTGAAAATTCGAGAAAAATAGAGGAAACTTATTGTTCCGTTCGTATTTTTTTAACGAATACCGATGTGAATGATACAACAGATTCCAAATCATCCTTCCACTTTACAAAGTCAACTGAGGTATTTTTATGTCTAGAGAACCAGCAATTGTGTCTTCCATCCGTCTTTCACTATCTAGATGTACACAATGCACACAGAGTCGGTGTTCTCTCAACCAAATAAAGACGAGAAATGTGTAGAAGCAGACAACCAGACAATTTACAAGGTAGGGAATAATGGTCCAGCGCAAACACACATCCATATTGAATCTTCTCAAATTCCCACGAAGAACATATGAGATCATGACGAGCGCCCTACACTTACTTAGTTCGCTATTCAGCCACCAAAGGGGTGACATGGTTAGGTCATCTATATTCCTGTACTCGAGCCACCATCTGTAGTTCGGGCGGCTCCCGCCGGATATGTCAATTGGTCCAGCCACAGGCTACCGCCGCAGTGCGAGCTCCCACACCTCAGACAGAATAGTCCTAGGAAATGAGCCACATATATTTTATCACAGTACTTACAATTAAATATTATGATTGCACCCTCAATATGATGGCATTTGACAATAAGTATCTGTCCATTCTTGTAGCTGTACTTAATTTTCCACATACAAAAAATCTTTCATTCCCCTT
Source organism: Schistocerca piceifrons (assembly GCF_021461385.2). Lineage (NCBI taxonomy): Eukaryota > Metazoa > Arthropoda > Insecta > Orthoptera > Acrididae > Schistocerca > Schistocerca piceifrons. The sequence goes on along the minus strand of NC_060145.1, from coordinate 207,157,298 downwards.
ATGGCTATCATAATTTCCCATGTCAAATCCATACCTTCCCTGACGAGAGGACAAAGCCAGTTTCTTTGTACGTCTCGGAAAACACACATACGTTATAAGCCTGCTGATCATGGCGAACCTATCACATATCCCCTACTACTAACAAGGGAACCTCCCCATCGCACCCCCCTCAGATTTAGTTATAAGTTGGGACAGTGGATAGGCCTTGAAAAACTGAACACAGATTAATCGAGAAAACAGGAAGAAGTTGTGTGAAACTATGAAAAAAAATAAGCAAAATATACAAACTGATTAGTCCATGCGCAGATAGGCAACATTAAGGAGAATCTGAGCAGAGTAGCGCCGTAATCCCGTGGTTAGCGTGAGCAGCTGTGGAACGAGACGGTCCTTGGTTCAAGTCTTCCCTCGAGTGAAAAGTTTAATTTTTTATTTTCAGACAATTATCAAAGTTCAGGCACTCACACATAATCAACTTCGCTCTCCAAAATTCCAGGACATGTTCAGATTTGCTTGGACATGTGCAGGATTTGACGGTCTACACACGGAAAAATTTGAAAACGTTAAAAACATATGTTTCGACAGAGCACAGGGAAACCCGTGCGACTGTGAAACTGATGCATTCATTTGTTGCAGTTTATGTGACAAACTCTTACGTTTTCAACACTTTTATGGGAGTGATTATCACATCCACAACAAGAAAACCCAAATCGGGCGAGGTAGAAGAATCTTTTTAACCAATCGCCAAGTGTACAAGTTAGGTGGGTCGACAACATATTCCTGTCATGTGACACACATGCCGTCACCAGTGTCGTATAGAATATATCAGACGTGTTTTCCTGTGAAGGAATCGGTTGACCTATGACCTTCTGATCAAATGTTTTCGGTTCCCATTGGAGAGGCACGTCCTTTCGTCTACTAATCACACGGTTTTGCGATGCGGTCGCAAAACACAGACACTAAACTTATTACAGTGAACAGAGACGTCAATGAATGAACGGACAGATCATAACTTTGCGAAAATAAAGAAAGTAAAACTATTAACTCGAGGGAGGACTTGAACCGAGGACCTCTCTTTCCGCAGCTGCTCACGTTAACCACGGGACCACAGCGCTCCTGAATCCAGGCTTTCCTTGATGTTGCCTATCTTGCGCATGGACTACTCAGTTTGCATATTTTGCTTATTTTTTTTCATAGTTCCACACAACTTCTTCCTGTTTTCTCGATTGATCTGTGTTCAGTTTTTCAAGGCCTATCCACTGTGCCAACTTATAACTAAATCTGAGGGGGGTGCGATGGGGAGGTTCCCTTGTAAGTATAATACTTTGACAATAAGTGAACGCTGGCAATATCAAACAAAATGGTGCAAATGGTTCTGAGCACTATGCGACATAACTTCTGAGGTCATCAGTCGCGTAGAACTTAGAACTAATTAAACCTAACTAACCTAAGGACACCACACACATCCATGTCCGAGGCAGGACTCGAACCTGCGACCATGGCGGTCGCTCGGTTCCAGACTGTAGCACCTAGAATCGCACGGCCACTCCCAATATCAAACAATACTGATCATAAATCCGCGATGGATGGATATGTCTCATTTGTTTTTTATTGCGAGTGGTACCTGTGTCTTAGGAAGAGAGACATAATCGTCTTATAAGCCACCAGATGTTAAAAAACGATCGCAGTGGCTATGTTACTGTCACAACCCGTCTTGGTTCTACAGACACACGCAAGTATTGCTAACGATATCCAAGTTAAAAACTATACAAGCTTCAAGCATCGAGGTATGGTATTGCTTCCAAATGAAGTGGCTCTCCACACAAATACCGCGACATTGAATATAGACGGTGATAGTGGAGTGTGTATTAACAGATCGAAAGTGCTGTTGCACATCGCCAGCCATGTAAGCTCGTATTAGAATCACCGAATTTAGAGAGTGATTGGCTGAGGAACATGGTATGAAGCCGGTATTTGCAACTTTCTCACGCTGCCGCTAAATATTTCTCCAGTATTTGTAACGCATTCTATCCCAATGCCACACCACAGGTTGTGCAGTATATCCGCTGAGTTGATTGAGAATGATGGTTGATTGAGAATGATAACCTACAGTATGGTTGATTTAGAATGATAACCTACAGTATATGGTGTACTACATGATGAATCACTTAAAAAATACAGTACTAGACTGAAGTCGTAAGAAATGTACACTGGCTTTTCAGATCTATAGTGTTAAGTTTTCTGGTAGAAATTCTGTCCGTGATTTCGAATCAAGTCTTTCCATACAACCATATACTTTCATTGAATCGTATGGAGACGTCTTTTAATGATTATAGCCACTGGTGAATCATATTCATGGCACTTTCACATCTCGTAATGGGTCACCTTTTTGGAACCTATCTGCTACAGCAAAACTCCAACGTGGCTTTAGACAGTCCCTTTGCATCTTGTAACTGTTCCTCAGTGTCTGCTCCGCCATCCTGCAGCTTCGCCCACGTGATTGTCACAATTTAAGTCGAAACTGAGCAAAAGTCAGAGACTGCTATATCTACCAACATCTGCAACCTGCACAGAAACAGGGCGAGCTGTGCTAACGCAACAGGATGATGTTTTGACCAATCGGTGGCAAGGAGAAAGTGTTGTCATAGCTCCACTAACAGTGTACGATGTGTAATGCCTACGCCAAAGATCTCTCCTGTAACACGAGGCAGTAGTAGAAAAAGACAGTACAGGAGCTGGAAGGAGGACAGGCATTTTGCTATTGCATTACAGTGTGGCTGCAAACTACATACAGGTACTGCAGTCTGAAGGGGACCTCCCTCCCTTAGGGTTCATTCGAGTCTGTCACCCAACCATTCTCTCTGTCATCGTTATTTTGCATCATCCAACAGAGGATAAAAAACTACAAATTTTAAAAACTCCGCTAACGTCATCTAGTAGAGACCTCGATAAGATTTTACCATGTCCCTGTCTTCCGATGTATATATTTATCGAAAACAAATACCATCTGTGTGCTGGGCTCGAGCATTTGCACAGCTTTGTACACCTGTACACCGTCATGCATTTTGTTATTTTCACCACGACTTCAAGGTCTGTGTCAGGTCCTAAACTGACATTAATATGTTTCGATCCATTCGCTCTGACTTAAAGCTCGACATTGCATTGGAGTAAATTATGTTGCTGCTGCTCCTTCAACACACACACGCACAGGATGATTTTAAGTAAAGACAGTCACAACATATGGAACCTGGAAGAGATTTGCGACATTGTGGAGCATTTACAAATAGCTCTCCAAAGGTGATTGATGACCTCTAGATTTAAACTCATCGTTCACAGTGACAAGATAGCTGATGGCTCAGTGTTCCGGTTCGATTGATTCCTCATATTACAGTCATGCAAACGATCACTGTTTCGGAGGTAGCCACCCATGGAAGGTGTTGCCCCTCCACCAAGACTTTTCCTTCATCTCAAACAATTGATGACAGTCAATCATATGTGGTAATCAACATCGTACCACTGCATGGATGGGATGGAAAATACACTGTCGGCGTACTGTAATAATATGCATCACGGTTGATAGTGCAATGAATTATAGAAATTTTAGTGTTTTCTCAACATAGACCAATGACACGGCAGCACACTTCCCATTTTCTGTATCATCGCTAAACCGCCCCTCCACTAGTTTGTGAGTACCATATACTAGGCTGCGAATGTAGGTAGATGACTAGGCAGTCCATCCATTCACTGTTAATTCTCGAACATATATACACCAAAGTACACCAGACAGCGTCCTACATATTTATAGCACTTTGATCATGGATCGTAATTTACGTTCTTTCTCTCTGCTGATGGGAGTCACAGAGTATTCTCGAATTCTTAGGATGAAATTAGAGATTGAAAGATCTCCTCATACTGTCTTTGAACAAACCTCCCTGCAACACTGTCACTGACTTAATCTGCAGCTGACCAGAAGTAGACTGCTACATTCTACATATCTTGAAGGAACAGAGCAAGTCAAGTACGTAACTACTGTTCTGCAGCAATCTTATTCACAGCACCCATTCAAGTGCACAAGATTTCTCTAGAAGTGCGATTGTCGAGGAGGTTAGCACCCCTTTTCGGTGTATAGCAGATATGAAAGTGTTGTGATGATATAACAGACGGTTAAGAAGAAGAAACGCATGGTTTTTATGCACGATGGATTTCCAGGCAGACGGAGGTAGAAGCATTTTACGGAAATCAACTGCGCTATCAATTCAGAAGTATTTTTCTAGTGTCTGGTGTCAGTACCAAGAAGATATTGGTAAGAGAGGAATGATTGTGGAACATAAAAACATGAGCTCCTAAGGCTACACGGTTTTGCACTTAAAACACGCTACAACGGTAGAGCAGTGCGGCTTATGACTTATTAGTTGTGTGGAGTGCAAAGCTGCTACTTATCCAATGTAAGAAATATATTGCCAGTGCATGGTATACATACTTCTTGCTAGTTTTTCTACGATAAACTATGGTGTCAAGGTGAATAGCACCCACCGTTCACATCCGATAATGATTCAGAAATTATACTATGCTTGCATCAGTCCTTCATAAAACGATCGTTTGTAATGCAGAATGCCTCTTACAAGGAAAGAGGCAAACGCATAGTAGCGGTGTTTGACAAGTGAAATAAAAGTCACGCAGCCACCAACTCCATAAACAGGACATCCATCAAGCATATATATACTCAGGGATTGCAGTACCTCACAAACACCTGTCGCTAACTTAGAATCACCATAGTTATGAACCTGAAAACTTGGTTTAAACATGGTTTTCTGCCCAAGATGCGGTAGGGGAATTGAGTACGTCGCATAAATCTTCGTTCGTCTAGAGGAATGTGTCGAAACAGGATGAACATGTTCCATCATCATCATCATCATCACACATGAGATGGAAGTCCTCTGTTGACTGAGAGGTTTGCTGTTAACAATCACATGTAGATAGTGCTCTAAGTCACACACAGAACATGCTGTTATATCCAAGTTTAGCACAGGTTATGCCACACATGCATCCTGACATAACAAGGGAAAAAATTGTTAAATGACCTGCAGCAACATTTTCTTCTTTCTTTAGAATGCATTATCACTCTATCATTAAATCATAACTCGTTACAACTCTGTCTCAGCCGGTCACTCCATCCACTTTCTCTCATCCTTTAACGCAGATGCAAGTAAGTGCAGAGGCGAATGGTTCTCTTTTTTTCCAGGAAAGCGTCAAACATAGCAGTCAATTCGCGTATGTCACGATTATCTCAATACACTGTTACCATACAGCAACAGTTTGTTAGTTGACACTGCAAAGTTGTGATTGGTGGAGAGTACAGAGAATCACATTGTAAATCTGTTTGTTAGGATCTGAAACACCTAATCAGTCCTGCAGAAGGGTCAAACTAGCGATCCATTCTGTAGCTGTATACTGCAGTCACCCCAGCTCGTAATACAACGCTCTTTAGCTAAGGAAACGTTATAAAAATCTATAAGGTGGTTTGGACGGCGACAAAGTACCGGTATCCAAGATTGCGGCGATGAAGATCTAAGATGATGGCTGTGGCGTCAATCAAGATGGCGGATTTTGGCGGGAAGTTTGAATTTTGCATGCCTCCCTCCCCCGAAAAGACTCGAAGTTCAAATTCCAGCAGTATAATGCACCACACCCCAATTATCTCTACTAAGCAAAGAAAATGGCGGGAAAAAATTCTTCTCTTTATTATTTAACCAGTTTCAAGCAGGTGTGTTCTCCACTGGGTCTGGACTCCAACTGGCTTAGTTCATATCGTCGCCACCAGAGGACGTCACCGTGATGTCAGGTGATGACGCAAGTGGCGTTATTCAGGATGGCAAAACCCAGTGTGTTCACCATGAGTTCCAGAGCCCAACTGGCTTAGTTCATATCGGCGCCACCAGAGGGCGCTCTCCTGACGTCAGATCATGACACAAGTACCGGTATTCAAGATGACGGCACCCGATGTTTCACCGTGAGTTCCAGAGCCCAACTGACTTAGTTCATATCGTGGCCACCGAGAGCGCTACTGTGAAGTCAGGTGATGACACAAGATCGTCTGCACTGTCTCTTGCGAGTGTTATAACCGGACATGCGATGCGTCAGCAGTCCGTGAGTTAATGAACACTTATATCACAGCCTCAAGCGCGCACCTTTACACTTGCGCCGGAGATAATCGCCTGTAAATATGCTAACGTATTTAACTGAACACAAGTGACACCAACATCGCTCACCTAACCTATCAATTACATAAGTACTTAATTCCATTTCAATTTTAATCATAGCCAACAAGTCAGTTTACAATTTCAATATTCAACGATCAAATGAGAAGTTCCACATTTTCCCACTATCAGCGCGGTGTTCATTCATGACCTTGCACCCCCCACCCCTAAAATGCTGCACTCCTATTGGATACTGCATTAGTCACATGATTCGACTTCATAGAACCTAGGACTTGGAACCAATTTTCACCAGTGCCACACCCACCCGGACTTGGAATCAAATAGTTAAAGTCTGCACCTTAACCCTCAACCCAGCACCACACCCCCTTTCCAACCCATGTTGGTGGGCTAACTTGTACTAACATGCACTAACCTATACTAACAGGTACAGCGCATGATGTCATTCAAGATGGTGGGGCGTATTGGCAGAAAAACAGATCTGAACACAAGTCTTTATTTTGCAGGCGGTGGCTCCACCACGAGTTTAACTGTCCAACTAACATAGTACACATTACTGCCATCAGATCGTACAGTCATCCCTCCTATGACCTAATCCCAGATGGTGGTCTGTAGGGGCGAGAATTATGCTAAAACAGATCTGAACACAAGTCTTTATTTTGCAGGTGGTGTCTCCACCACGAGTTTAACTGTCCAACTAACATAGTACACATTACTGCCATCAGATCGTACAGTCATCCCTCCTATGACCTAATCCCAGGTGGTGGTCTGTAGGGGCGAGAATTATGCTAAAATTACTCAGGCTGCGCTACGTTGCTGGTGAGAGTAAGGAAGGAGCCCACTCTATTTACTTTTGAACATTTTATTGATATGAAACTACCTGGCAGTTTTAATCCTCCAGGAAGTTTCATGTCAGCACACATTCCGCTGTAGAGAGAAAATTTCATTCTAGAAACATCTACCAGGCTGTGGCTAAGCCATGTTTCCACAATATCCTTTCTTCCAGGAGTGCTAGTTCTGCAAGGTTCACAGGAGAGCTTCTGTGAATCTTGGAAGGTAGGAGACGAGGTACTGGCGGAATTAAAGCTGTGAGGACGAGGCGTGAGTCGTGCTTGGGTATATCAGTTGGTAGAGCACTTGCCCACGATAGACAAAGGTCCCGAGTTCGAGTCTCGGTCCAGCACACAGTTTTAATCTGCACAGTCACATCAAGAGTAGTGACATACGTATTGTGACAAGCCAGTTGCTCGGCCACCACTGACTAGACGTTTTCAATTGGTGAGAGATCTGGAGAATGTGCTGGCCAGGGCAGCAGTCGAACATTTCCTGTATCCAGAAAGGCCCGTACAGGACCTGCAACATTCGGTCGTGCATTGTCCTGCTGAAATGTAGGGTTTCGCAAGGATCAAATGAAGGGTAGAGCCACGGATCGTAATACATCTGAAATGTAACGTCCACTGTTGTCACCAAACACGGATGAGACCATCACGATGTTGTAAACAGAACCTGGATTCATCCAAAAAAATGACGTTTTGCCATTCATGCACCCAGGTTCGTCGTTGAGTACACCATCGCAGGCTCTCCTGTCTGTGATACAGCATCAAGGGTAACCGCAGCCATGGTCTCTGAGCTGATAGTCCATGCTGCTAAAAATGTCGTCGAACTGTTTGTGCAGATGGTTGTTGTCTTGCAAACGTCCCCATCTGTTGACTCAGGGATCGAGACGTGGCTGCACGATCTTTTACAGCAATACAGATAAGATGCCTGTCATCTCGACTGCTAGTGATACGAGGCCATTGGGCATTCTGTATTACGCTCCTGAAACTACCAATTCCATATTCTGCTAGCAGTCATTGGATCTCGACCAACCCGAGCAGCAATGTCACGATACGATAAACCACAATCGCGATAAGCTGCAGTCCGACCCTTATCAAAGTCGGTAATGTGATGGTACGCATTTCTCCTCCTTACACGAGGCATCACAACAACGTTTCACCAGGGAACGCCAGTCAACTGCTGTTTGTGTATGAGATATCGGTTGGAAACTTTCCTCATGTCAGCATGTTGTAGGTGTCGCCACCAGCGCCAACCTTGTGTGAATGCTCTGAAAACCTCATTTGCATATCAGAGCGTCTTCTTCCTGTCGGTTAAATTTTGCGTCTGTAGCACATCATCTTTGGGGTGCAGCAATTTTAATGGACAGTAGTGTATGTTCTTTTCTAGGATGATGCCGACTTGATTCGTTCGCAGGTCAAATAATGTAGAATGTCTTTTAGACACAGCATATGCAAAAAAAAAACTCGAGAGAGAACGAATAAGCCTCTTGTTGGCCCTTTACTAAGGGCTATACACGATCACAGAACTAAACATGGAATAAACATGAACGTATAAACTAATGTAAGCCAAGAGCAGATGGCATGGAGATTATAGACAAAACACATTGCTCCTGGCAGCCAGCTTGGAACTAATTTGAAAGTGCAAAGTCGAACACACACGGCATGAGACACTCATCAACACTCGCGCACTGCACTGTACAGAACTCCTAGCCGCAATCTGTACAAAGTGAAGCTAACTTTTTTTTAAATTTCTATTGCACTGGTCATATTGTCGAATCTGTTCTGATTAATTACGTTACAGTGGCACTTTATAGGTAACTGTCTGATGCAAATATACTTATTTATTTATCACAGGGATGTGGAATGAGTCAGATTTACATTATTATATAGATACAATGAACAGTGTACAATAGAATAACGTACATTATTGAGATATTTTAAGGTACAAAAGAAAAAGTATATTTATATGTTCACCATCATATGCCAGGAAGACAAATAATAACAACCAAATTTGAAATTTAAAGTCTCAAAACATAAATACAAATGACAATACTAGTTTACAAATACAGTCACCAGTTAGCCTTCAAGTACTCATCAAGAGAGTAAAATGATTCACAAATAAGATATTCTCTTAATTTAGATTTAAATACAGGTGAGGCGTTAATGTGAACTTTGATATTTGACGGAAGAGTATTGAAAATTTTTGTTGTAGAATATTGAACACCTTTTTGTACAAGCCTTAGATGTTTTCGATCCCTATGAAATCATTTTAGACATTTTTGTGGCCATGGTATACACTATTAGATGTAAAGAGAAGATGGTTATTACAGACACAAACCATCAGAGACAATAAGTATTGAGAAGAAGTAGTAACGGAAGTGCGACTGCGGTATGGAATGCAACGGGCGGGACAATGCCAGTGAAATGCACAGGGCAGGTTTGCAAGTGAACGTAGAGAACGAACTTAGGAAAGAACTCGATTATATTATAAAATACGCAAAAACGCTTGAAAACTTGGTAATAAGTGTGAGAAATTCCTCAAAATCTAGCCTACAAGAGTTCTCTAATACCAACCAAATAAGCAGCACATGACCAAAAACAAAAACAGTGGAACTTACTTTAAAACTAAGTAATAGGTTTAGTGCACTTGAAAATAGCACAGAGGAGAAAGAACAATCAAATTGTACCATCATCCACACGGACAGTTCAGTGATCAACGCTAAATTGCGCACACAAAGCAAAACAAATCATCCTACTATTTGTAAACAAAACAAGAAACATACGTTGGAAAATAGACATAAAATCCTTATTCTAGCAGACAGCCATGGAAGAGGTGTAGCCGAAATTATGAGTTCTAAGAAAACAGGATTCAAGGTAACTGGCGTAATCAAACCAGGAGCGCCACTATGTGAAGTTTTAAATAGCTGTAATCAATCTATGACGAATGGCAGCACATGTGTGATAATTGGAGGCGCCAACGATGTATACCACAATGAAACTAGACGTGCTACAACAGCTTTAAAGCAAGTAATTTGTAAAATGCCTGAAGTGAAATTTTTTGTTGTCAGTATCCCTCATAGGTATGATCTCATGGCAAACTCTTGCGTGAATACTGAGATTATTACCGCCAACAGACTGTTAGCTAAGATATGTCGAGGTTATCCTAATGCTACATATGTTAGGATAAATAGTGATTGCAGAGAGCATTTTACAGAGCATGGACTTCACAGAAACATGAAAGGGAAAGAAGCCATGAGTGCTGAAATATCGAATGCTATTAAAGACTCTAAAGTAGAACGAAACACTATTACACTGTCTGAAAACTTCCTTATTAAAGTATCAACATTAGTGGAAATAGGAAGAGCTGATGTCCCACAATCATTGGTAGCAACAGAAGATTCTTTGGCGTTAGAAGAAGTAAAAAAATCAGAAGTGTCGTCCAGTACAGCAGCCACATCAGCCAAATTGTCAGTAGTGTCGAAATCATCAAAAACAGCTGAACCATTATCATCAGCAGCAGATGTACCACCTTCCCCAGCAGGTTCAAAATCAAGTCCAGACTCTGCGATTAGTCCATCAATCAGAAGAACAGAGGCAAGACCAGTGGTACAAAATGCCACTCAGATATCAGCAACAGAAGAAAAATCAACACCATCGAAGCATCATTTATCAGCTTCAATAGCAGCTTCAACGTTCACAGTAATGTCAGTGCCAACTGTAGTTCAAGATTTAAACGAAAATACAGTTTCAGCAAAAGTTCCAGTATCAATTGGAACATGAGTTACAAAAACGGACTCAGCATCAAAACTAGCAGCATCTCCAACATCCACTGAATCATCAGCTTCATAAACACCTCCAGCATCCACTGAAACAGCAGCTACAACTACAGATCCAACAAGTATGGTGGCACATCCAGGGGTAAGAAATACGAGGAGCAGGAAACGTGTAATTCTTAAGGATTTTTGGTACCCAGCCTCAGCAAGGAACAGCCTCCTCTCAATCTAATTTCAATAATTTAAAAATAATGAGCCTTAATATACAATGCATTAAAAATAAAATATTAGAACTTGAGATTGCAGCCAGTGAAGCTAGTATAGATTCTATTTGCATTCAAGAACATTGGTGCATGAGTTATGCATTTCCCCATACAAATTAGTAAGTCATTATTGCAGGAAGGAAACAAGACATGGTGGTGTTTGCATTTATGTAAAACCTGGAGTAAAGGTTAAAAATATGACTGTAACTGAATCCTTGAGTGAAGAAAAACATTTTGAGGCTGCAACAATACAGTTGAATATGCAAAAGAGTAAATTGATAGTAATGTCAGTGCACAGATCACCATGTGGTGATCCTGAAATTTTTAGAAATAAGTTAGAGACATTGCTCAAAATATTACATCATAAAAAATCAACAATAATTATAAGTGGAGATTTTAATATCAACTTATTGACTAAAAGTGCATCCAAAGATCAGCTCCTGAAAGTTTTACAGAGCTTAAATTTGTATCCACATATGACTAACCCTACAAGAATAACAAACTCTTCAAAAAGTCTCATAGATAATATCTTCACCAATATAGATGCCATAGATACAGATGTAATAAATGTTGACCTAGGAATATCTGATCACAATGCACACATCCTTAAATTTCCCATAGCCCCCGTGACCAAAAATAGTTCATACCAAATGTACAAAAGAACCTTCTCCACAAATAGTTGCAGTCACTTCATAAATACACTGACTAACCAATCACGATCAGAAGTACTATTACAAACTAGCACAAACACTGCATATAATGTTTTTTCTTCCCTGTTTATGTTGAATTTTGAAATGTGTTTTCCTAAGAAACTTGTCAAAACAAACACATATGAGCATACACATGCCAACTCCTGGATCACAACAGGTATTAGAAATTCCTCCAGGACCATGAAAATGCTTAACTATAGACTGAAAAGTTGGACTGACCCCAAGTTTAAAGAACACATAACAAATTACAAAAAAATATATAGAAAAGTAATTACAAAAGCAAAATTACTAAGCAATGATAAATTAATAAGAAAATCAATCAATAAATCAAAAACTATTTGGGAAATTGTGAGAAGGGAAACAGGTAAGGGCCTCAAGGATCAGGAAATAGTACTCAAAATTTGTGAAAATATTGAATTAAAAGATGAAACTCTAGCAAATTACGTTAATAATTACTTTTTAAGTGTACCAGTGTCATTAAGTAAAAACTTTACTAAACATGAGAAATTAACAGCCCCAAAAGTAGACAGTAGTATGTTGTTAACTCCCCCAAACGATAATGAAATACTAAAGGTGATAAAGAGTCTAAAATGAAAAATGTCTGCAGGTGTGGATGAAGTGTCTGTGTCAATAATAAAAAAAGTTGCCCAACGAATTATAAAACCCCTGGTACATATTGCCAATTTGTCTTTCAGCGAAGGTGTGTTTCCTGAGAGGTTGAAAATCTCTAAGGTTAGACCTCTGTTTAAAAAAGGAGATTCATACAAAGTAGAAAATTATAGACCAATATCCCTTCTCCAATCGTTTTCAAAAATTCTAGAGAAATTAATGAAAACCAGACTCATAAATTACTTAGATAATCACAAACTTCTAAACTGCAATCAACATGGCTTTCGTTCGGGGCACAGCACAGAATCAGCTATCCATGCCTAAATCAAAGAGATTGTCAGGAGTCTCGACACTAAAAAATGTGTAGTGGGAATTAACTTAGATTTATCTGAAGCTTTTGATACAGTAAATCAAAAAATTCTGTTAAACAAGATGGAGGCAATAGGTGTAAGGGGAGTTGTGAAGCAGTGGTTTGAATCTTACCTTCAGGATAGAACTCAGGTAGTAGAAATCATCGCAGAACATAAAAATCAGAAAATCAAGTGGGTCTCAGATGCAAAGAAATTGGAAATAGGTGTCCCACAGGGCAGTGTTCTTGGTCCCTTAGTATTCTTGCTTTATATAAATGATATAAAAAATCCTAATATTTCTACCAAAATAATGTTGTTCGCAGATGACACTAGCATAATTATAAGTGATGATAAAAAATCATTAACCACCACAACTGATATAGTCCTGAGATATACTCAACATTGGTTTAATGCTAATGAGTTAACACTTAATCTAAGTAAAACAAATTATATACAGTATGGCAAAGCAACTCAAGATATGGGCCTCCAGCTAAACCAATGGATAAGAAGATAGAGTGTGTACAATCCACAAAGTTTTTGGGCATGCACATTGATCAAAACTTAAGCTGGAAAGACCATCTCAAGTACTTATCCCACAGGCTCAATTTGGCATGTTTTGCATTGAGGATATTATCTAGAGTATGCAGCACAGACTGTACTAGACTAGTGTATTTTGCTTACTTTCAGTCCATCGTGTCTTACGGCATAGTGTTCTGGGGTAAAACTAAATCAAGCTTAACAGATATCTTCAAATTTCAGAAAAGAGTTATACGAATCATAACACATAACTCTCCAAGAACTCATTGTAGGCCTCTTTTCAAAGAACTGCAAATACTCACAATACCATCACTGTATATTTTTAAAAGCATTCTGTGTACAAGAGCACATATGAAAAATCTATGTACAAATGAGGACTGCCATAATTATAATACTAGAACTTGTAAGAATTTGTATGTAGCAAGGGTAAGGACAACACAAACCCAAAAGCATGTAAGTTATTTTGGAATAAAACTTTACAATGCTCTGCCAGTGTACATGAAGGAAATAATAGATGAAGTAAAATTTAAGACTGAGCAAAAAATTACCTTTTAAGCAAAAGTTTCTATGACGTAGATGCGTACTTTGATTGTGTGTAAATTTATTGCCAAAAATTTTAATTTATATGTCTAAATTTGTACTTTTAAAAAATTCCTTGAAAGTGATATTCCATTATTATGTCTGTAGTACTTGTACTAGTATGATAACTTTGTTGTGACAATTCCTACATCATGTAAATCATTTACAGGAAGATAATAAAATGAAATGAAAACAAGTAATTGCGAATCTGCATAAACTGGAGGAAATTAACCAGGTATAAATTTTTATGAATATAGCACAAATACATATACACGACTGGCAGTTCACTCCAGCACAGCTGAAATTTATCTAGCACTTATCTTGTAAACAGGTAAACTTAAAGTAGCAGAAGTTATCTCTACAATACAAGACTTTATAATACCATGTCTCGATATTTTTCAACATATAAAGTGCCTCATATCAATATATTTACGGTTATACATTTATTTTACCTACCTATGAAAAGTAACTTAGAACTACTTAAACCTAACTAACCTAAGGACATCACTCACACCGAGCGAGGTGGCACAGTGGTTAGACACTGGACTCGCATTCGGGAGGACGACGGTTCAATCCCGCGTCCGGCCATCCCGATTTAGGTTTTCTGTGATTTCCCTAAATCGCTCCAGGCAAATGCCGGGATGGTTCCTTTCAAAGGGCACGGCTGACTTCCTTCCCCGTCCTTCCCTAATCCGATGAGACCGATGACGTCGCTGTCTGGTCTCCTTCCCCGAAACAACCAACCAACATCACTCACATCCATGCCTGAGGCAGGATTCGACTGTAGAGCCTAGAACCGCTCGGCCACCCAGGCCGGCGAAGCGATATAAAACAAGTGTTGTAGTTACACTTTAAAATGCTCAGAAAAGTTTTTTTTAAAATATCCTTTTAAGAGGTCTTAATATCGAAAACATATGCTGGAAGGTCACTGTATTGGAACTTCATTTCTTACAAATCAAGCAATTGCTGTTACTAAAACACAGATGTGCAGAAAAGTTTATGAAACAAGAGGATATGTGCAATATTCGAGTTTCGCTACATTGGTTTGATTCAGCTCTCCACACTAATCTATTCCGTGCAAGCCTATCCATCTCCGAATAACTACTGCAACCTACATCGCTTTGAACCTGGCTACTGTATTCATCTCTTTAAAAGCGTAAGCTATATAAATCGTGGAAGATTCTTACCTCCATGATATAAATATAAGCAAATTCCAGCGGCGAATATGAAGCAAAAGACCTTAAAATAACAAAGAAAGCGAGCGAAATGAGAATAAGAAAGCGATATGGGAGTGGGCAAATGTAGCACATCTCTTAGCAGCTTATTCCAGAATTCTAGAATACGTATAGAAGCCATGTGGGTATGGTCACTTTATGTCAATTTCCGGTCAGAAACGTCAGTGCAGTAAAGGCTCCTGTAAGCGATCAAACATTTTGAACTTAATTATAAGTGCATAATATTTGACCGAGTACGGTGCAGTTTGACGTTTTTAAGAGAAATTTTGATTCACAGAAAGTTTGTCAAGATGGCGGACGTTGTTTGTGTTGACGTTTCGCCGCATTTGTTAGTGAAAAACTGTTTTCTCACAATTTATCTCACTGTAACGTGGGCTTCCACTGCTATGAAAACTACGATCAAGTGTAAAAATGAAATAGCACTGACAGTTACCAAAATGGTATATGTACCACATCTTTTCCAACCGTATACTACGCATGAAGAGATTAGGTACAAAATCAGTATTTTATAACGCTTCCAGTGACATACAACCGAAGTGGAACGAAATAATAGAAATCGAATTTCTCCGGTTCTCCCACGCACGACGTGTGTTTCATGTTCCCACGTTGCGGTATTTTAATTACCTATCATTAGAGGACCAAGTAGAAGAGAATAAATTTTCACATACTTGTGTCTTCTTTTTCAATGTGATGGCGAAGTAACGCTAAACAAGTTATTAGACGTTTCGTTGTCCATTCGCAGAAAGTTGATGTTCCGGTTCTGAGCGAAACGTTTTCCAGTTGCATATTTCTCATTTTAAACCATTCTCTGGACCGGCGTCTTGTTTTCATATTCTTTAAACACAAAGCCAGGTGCAGCGTTAGAAATTCTTTATCTGCATTTGTAGCCATCCCAACTAGTGCCAAAGTAGAGCATAAAAGAAAAGTGTCTGCTTCAAAAGTAAGGTTAAATTGACAAGCTTTCTTACTGCGCGTAAGGCTTGTTTGACACATCCGTGGCTAGGCAAGAGCGAACTTCACCGAAAGTTTGCTCTTTTAGGAGGCATTTCATAAGTTTTGAAAAGTTTCACTGTCCACTCGAAGAAAGTTGACGTAATATCGCGTTCTGAGAGTAATATTTCCTTTAGCGTATTTTCATGGAAACACGGTGCCAAAGTCAATGCCAGGTCTGCTTTGTCTGCACTTGCGGCCGTTCTCTAACTACTGGCAAAATACACACGAACACGAATAGCGTGTTCTTCAAAGTAAGGTTACACTGACAAACCTTGTTTGAATTGAATATCTACGGGCTTGCCTGGTAAACCCGTGGCCAGATAACAAGGATTGTGTTAAGCTCGTTTCATCGTTTACGGGGGCCTTAAGTCGTCTTTTTTAGTGGCGCGGCGTGCGAGACACTCCCAGTTCTCTTACGCTGTGTTAATGTTGTATCTTTGCTTTATTTGTGTGATGGGTTAAACTGCGATTTTCCGATATCAGTGATTTCTGTGAATGCTACTTTTCAGTATCTGTTATTCTTAACTGCGATTTGTATCCGTCCGCCACTGCTATTTCTGCGACTTCTGTGACTTCTGCGATTTCTGCTACTTCTGTGACTTCTGCGATTTCTGCTACTTCTGCGATTTCTGCGACTTCTGCGATTTCTGTGACTCCTACGATTTCTGCGACTTACCACTGTATGAAAAAGTTACATGTGTCAACAGAGAAAATTGCATCGCAACAAACCTGTCATTGGCAAGTATGTTTTACGTTTTTTCTTCTGCTGGCTTTAATTTTGTATTAAAGAAACAACTGTGAAAATATTAATAGTGTAATTAATATGTAAGTAGCCGTACAGTACCGTAATAATTCGTATTTAGAAAATGAATTCTAACATATTGTTATGTTCACAGGTACCTGAACTACATTTCAGTCACTCAGTAAAGTGATAACTCAAAATATCATTGTCAACAGATCTGAAGAAATTGCCACTGCGTCATTAGACCGTTTTCGTCAGACGAGAGGTTAGTTTCTAAGCGTTTCGATGGACTTAATTACTTCAGTGAGATCGTTCTTGCAGATGTGATATTCATTATACCAAATATTAGCAATCTACTCTGTCAATTATATTGCTAGTAATTAATGACAGCAAAAATTGTTTAATAATCCTTGTGATTTTGCAGACACAGTTCTGACTCTGATTACTGGTTGCTGTACGTATCTATCCACATCAAGGCTGTTGAGAGAGACTCGTGAAGATTCAAGACAGCTCTTAGGGGATTTGCAGTTTAAAAGTGAAATAATTGTGAAATAAGTGTGTGAATGATTAAACTGTGTTTTATTGAAGTCGTTGTGCGATTTTAAGGGAATAATAAATGTCAAATACAGTGAGTGAATAATAAAAATCTCATTCTCCACATGTTTAAGCTGTCCTATACCCATAATTTTCCGCCACTTGCTTATTGTTAAACACTTGTTGGAGAGCGACATGCCACCCCCCCCCTTTCTCCACAATCTTGGTGTGACACTGACCTGTAACATATCCCGAAGTCTACAATATGCATTTTGACGCTGTTGATATGAAAGTGGGAAGTACAGATCTTCCAGTTAAATCAGGAATAGCTTAAGTGCATTACTTGAAAGTAACACAGGAAAAGCTTACTTATGTAGGTGGTAGTAGTGTCGGCAAAAAGTTCTTGTGTGTGAAGTTGCCATGTAGAACACCAGGTGTAAAACTTTTCTCCCGAGTCTTGAACTGTGTCGGAACAAAAGTGAGGCATTCATATGACTGTTTTCATTTCTCTACACTTATACAGATGTCTACACTCGCTGAGTGGCAGTCAAGGGTTGAGCTTGCTCCTCTGACTCGCGCACTGTCAGTCATAGGCCCCCGCTTGTACGGGTGACACACCAGGGGAATCTACGGCTTTGCTTTTATTAAAGCATCGGCGGGACCCAGTCAAGGTCTGCAGTAAGGTCTTGCGGCGGGCAGGATATTTTTGGAGATGCCCGACAGCAGAATTGTCGTGTTTCCTCTTTCAACTGTGGGATGTCGAGCTCCAGTGGTGCTTTGGGGTCGAAGCGGTCAACCGCTGTCGACAAAAAGCGCGTCTTGTTGTTGCCGCGGGCCGTGTCGTCGGCCGTCTCGAGTACTTCGGCTGCCGCAGAGCTAGGCTCTGCCCCCCCCCAAGGTTAGGGAAAATGTGGGCCAGGACCTGGGAGCCGGCCGCGGAACCGCAGAGAAGGTTTCCGCCGCCGCCGATCAGACCTCCGCGTCCACAAATACAGTAGGGCCAGCAATGCAGCCGGGATACCTAACGGTGCCAACGAAGGCTGTAACTGGCACCCCCCTGGCAGCAGCCCCACCTTCCGCCCCGGACATGGCAAGAAACACACAAAAAAACGCAGTCATACACAGTACGCCGACAACAAAATATATTGTCAGTACTTGTAATCCTGCCCCTCCTAACCTCGTCCTATCTCCGCTCCTGCTTGCCCACGCCACCGGCACACTTCCCGAATTTCTCACGTCCATGAAGAATGGCAAGCAGATGCCCCGTCTACCGACAAAAATCCTCCCCAAACCCACCCCCTCGTCTCAGTCTTCCACCCGCTCCAAATACCTTAAATCCCCCCCACTCAAGTCCACCACATCCAACCAGTGGCGTGCAAGGAAGGACAAGAAGGAGAAGCACTCCAAGGGGAAGAAAATATCCACCACCCCCACCCCAACCGCTTCCACACCCTCTGAGGAGCCAGCGCCCCCGACAGCACCTGTCGTCGCACTGGGAGGGGACCAGGAAACACCGGTACTGGAAGGGAACCACGTAACCGGGCAGGATGCGGATGGTTTCGTGCTGGCGAAGAAAACGTTTCGCCAGCCGAAGCTTCCGCCGGCCCGGGGAGTGGAACCCACCCCGAACAGATTCCAGGCGGTTGCTGATGAGCCAGAGGCATCAGAAAACACAACACAAACGCAGAACCAAGTCGCCCACCACCTCCCCCCGATTGTAGCAGAGTTCGCACAAAGCTACGAAGAGCTTTTCGAGCTGTTGAAGGCAGAAATCGGGGGAGGCAGTTTCCAGGCAAAACCTGCTGGTGGAGACAAAATCAAAATCACACTGCACACACTCGAAAACTACACAACAGTCAAAACACTTTTCACAAATAAAAACATACCACACTACACGTTCCCCACAACAAAAACAAGGAACAGAAACATCGTGATACGAGACCTCCCAAGACGAGTGTCCCCCCAGGCAATCAAAACAGGTTTGACTGCCCAGGGGTACGTCGTCAAGGCGGTCCAACAGATGGGCAACATAAACAGTAAGTGGCCACTATACCAGGCCACACTCCCGGACATCCCCCAGAACAAAAGGGAGATAAAGATGGTTCTGGCAGTGCCTGTCACCACCGAACCGCTGCGCCGTAAGAACAAGACGGTGCAGTGCTTCAGGTGTCAGGGCCTTAACCACATCGCCGCCTACTGCACCATGCCAGTAAGGTGCAGGAAGTGCGCCGAGGCCCACGACACGAGAACATGCACACTTCACCACACGGACCCACAAATAAGGTGCGCGCTGTGTGGCAAAAACCACACGGCGGGATACCAAGGTTGTGAGGTCCACAAACGACACACACAACAGGCAAAGGACGCAAAGGCCGCCCCCCACACACACAAACAAAACACCATAAACCCACCAAGACACACAAGAAAACAAACCATGGCAACACACACGGACAAGGCCTGGGTAAAACCAAGGCCGGACACACCGAGGGCGACTTATGCGGAAGTGGTTTCTCCACCGAGGAACCATGAAAGCGTAGCCCAACCATCACAACACCAGACACTATCACGAGAACAACACCGGGAAACACACAGCAACAACGACCAGGTCCACCATGACGGAGGAAGGCCCAGGGAACCCCACACACACTCTCCCCCCATGGATCAGTTGTTAGGCGTAATGGTGCAGACCATGAACCTTGTCATGGAAATGATGAAGGAATTCAGGGAAGCCCAGAAGCAGAACACACAGATCCTCGTCGCCCTTCAGGCAACAGTCCAGCAGTCGCTCCCCTCTGTGACTTCCTCAGTAGTATCTACACCCCATCATGAATAGACGACCAAATATTCAAGGCCTGACAATGTGCGTCTTTAACGCAGACGGCATTGTTAATCAAGAGGTCGAATTCCGAGAACTCATGAAGGAGTTCTCCATCGACATATGCATGATGGGGGAAACCCACCTGAAACCGGGAGTAAAAGCGACAGTTCCCAACTACATTAGCTACCGTAAAGACAGGCCAACCCAAGGCGGAGGAGTGGCCATATATGTAAAAAGAGGGATCCCTCACCACCAGGTATTCTTACCAGCTACCAACAAAATCGAAGCAGTGGCGGTGGAAGTAACCACTGCCACTGGACCCCTAACAATTGTTGCAGTCTACCGACCCCCACACGACCAGATAGATGAGGGAGACATAGCTGCTCTAGGGCAAATTGAAGGCAAACTCATAATAGGGGGAGACTTCAATGCCAAACATCCTGATTGGAATTCTAGAGTAACCTCCAGAGCAGGCGCCAAACTGCAACAACTAGCGCGCGCCCACCACTTCGAAACATGGGGTCCAGTCGAGCCCACACATTTTCCGAAAAACGGAAGCCGGCCCGATGTGTTAGACATAGCTCTCACCAGGAGGATCGCAGGGTTCGTGGCCGAAAGGACAATCAACAGAATGTCCTCCGACCACAACCCAGTGATTCTGGAGGTCGATGTGGGAGAATGGGTAGCACTCCCACGGTACCAGACGTCGTACAAACGAACAGACTGGGAGCGATACCAAGAAACTGTCGCCTCTGATATCGCTCGCGCTCCGCCACCCACTGCTGAAACAGTAGAACAAGCGCTACAAGACCTAACAGGCACCATCTTGCAGGCAGCGGAAGAAGCCACCCCTCCACAAAGGGAGGGCCCACCGCCGCAAATACAGCTCCCAGAACACTTGCTAGCTCAAATTCGA
This sequence comes from Schistocerca piceifrons, assembly GCF_021461385.2. NCBI lineage: Eukaryota > Metazoa > Arthropoda > Insecta > Orthoptera > Acrididae > Schistocerca > Schistocerca piceifrons. The sequence goes on along the minus strand of NC_060145.1, from coordinate 207,136,191 downwards.
CACAAGAACAGAGTGGCAAAAGAGTGGAAGATCACCAGAAATCAGGCCACCAGGAGGCTGCTCAATCGTCTACAGAGAGAGCTGAAGGTAGCGCTCAATGAGCACAGAAACCAGCAATGGCAAAACCGCCTCACATCTCTCAAAGTAGACGATCACACACTATGGCAAGCAACCAAACAGTTTACAAAACGACGCGCTAGGATGCCGCCACTGCATGGCGAGCGGGGACTGGTCTACAGCCATGCTGGAAAGGCCAACGCCCTCGTCGACTCCTTTGAGAAGCAGTTCCAAGCGGCAGAACCCCAGGATGAAGAACATGAAGAGGTAGTCAGTCGTCAACTGGCCGTCTTCCTCAATGCTGAGGAGGACCCAGAGGACGAACCCATACTTTTTGCCCCCGAGGACGTGGCAAGAGTAATCAGGTCCCTCCCTACAAAAAAGGCGCCAGAGCACGACAGTGTCACAAACCAGTTAGTCAAAAAACTCCCACCCACAGCGATCACACACCTCGCGAACGTCCTCAACGAGATTACTCGTTCCCGTGTTTTCCCAGCTTGCTGGAAACATGCGGAAGTGGTCGCGATACACAAACCAGGGAAAGACCCTCTATTCCCGCAGCACTACAGGCCGATTAGCCTCTTGCCAACACTCAGCAAGATCTATGAGCGCCTCCTGCTAAGACCCATACAAGAACACATTACCAGAGAGCAAATTCTGCCGGATTTCCAATTTGGGTTCCGGCAGAACCACTCTGCCCCACAGCAGGTCATGAGAATGGTTGAAGCAGCCACAGAGGGCTTCAACCACAGAGGCTACTGCGGGATAGTGCTACTAGACGTAGCCAAAGCCTTTGATTCAGTATGGCATAGAGGGCTACTCTACAAGTTGTACACACAAGGGTTTCCCGGGAGCATAGTTCAGCTCATTAAGAGCTATCTCACGAATAGGACTTTCTCCGTCAAAGTAGAAACTGCCACCTCCACCAGAAGGCGTATCCGTGCTGGGGTGCCACAGGGATCGGTCCTGGGGCCCGTATTGTACAGTTTGTACACTGCGGATACTCCGACGGCCCCCCTGGTGCACACTGCACAGTACGCTGACGACACAGCCTTCTACACGAGAAATGCGAACAAGGACCTGGTCATCCATAGGCTACAAAAGGTTTTAGATGACACAGAAACTTGGGCCCGTCGCTGGCGCATCACGATCAACTCCGAGAAGACGCAGGCAATGCTGATTACCCGCAGGCTCGGAAGGCGCGAACCTCCTCAACGTCCCCCCCTCCACCTTCACCTAAATGGAATCCAAATCCCCTGGCGCAGAACCGCCAAGTACCTTGGCGTAACCTTGGACTCTCGTCTTACGTGGAAACCCCACATAGACGAGGTCCACAGGAAGGTCTGCGCCAGAATGTCCATTCTATACCCTTTCCTGAACACAAACAGCTCCCTTCCCTGCCCAGTAGCAGTAAATGTTTATCAGGCCCTAATCCGGCCAGTAATGGAGTATGCGTGCCCTGTCTGGGGATACGCGGCAAAGCAGCACCTGGACAAACTCCAGAGGCTGCAGAACCGCGCCCTCAGAAGGGCACTGCACCTACCTCTCGGATTCCCCACAGACGACTTGCACGCCGCAGCCGAAATCCCACTCCTAAGAGAGCGTTTCCAGGATCTGGCAAGGGCCTTCTATGAGGGTTCTTCCAGATCCGAAAACGCGCTCATCCACTCCCTAGGTCGGTATGACATGTCCCGCGATAAGCATAAGCGCCCTATGACGATCTTCGACGACTAAGTCGAAGAGAAAATCCCAAAACCCAATCCCTAATCCAGTTCCTTCCCATATAACACCAATCTTTTCGCCTACCTCAGGCAAGTACTAGACTCACTCACAACAAACATCACAAGTCACAGACACCAAAAGACTATAGAAAAATCACACACACACGTTCACAGGGGAGTAAAAGCCGAAAGGCTACAAACTCCTCCACACACACTTCCCCAAAGAGGGGAAAGTAAAAGCTGTGAGCAGCACAGATGTCTGAGTTCTGCTGTGTTAACATTGCAAAGTCCTGTAGGCATGTGGAGTATTAACCAAAACTGTCATATTGGAAGCAGAATCAACACCTTTGTTACGTTACTTGATATTTTCAGGAGAAAAGGGCAATGTTGCTTCTTATTAATATAATACATTCAAAGTCACAGCAGTATTTGACCAACCATAACTGATGCTGAATGTGCATGTCGTCATATAATATGAAAGGCTTATTTCAATAGTGGTACAAGTCCATTACCTCCACTTTTCTGTCTATAATGCTTCTGAAATTAGTGATCCAAACAAACATAAATAAAGGTTCATCTCTAGCAAGAAGCCATATGCTTGAATATTTCTGGTATCTCAACTGCAGATTTTTCAGCGCTCATTTAACTTTACGACTCTGTATCTCAAAATGAACAAAAATGGACTTGTACCACTATTGAAATAAGCCCTTCATATGCACACACAGCACATCGATCTCGTGAGGCACAAGGCTCTCATAACGAAGTACGTACGTCGGTCGACAGATGACACTAGGAAAAGTATGTTAACTGCGCTTTTTAGTTGCTACTTGCGACTGTTAGTTGCGATTTGTCACAGAAATCGCAGTTTGACTTGGTAGCGAAGAGCGTAGTATGAACTTTGCTCAACAGATGGGAGTGCTAACTGCGCTTTTTAGTTGCTACTTGCGACTCTTAGTTGCGACTTGTCACTGAAATCGCAGAAAGCAGTGCTAAATTCGACCAATAGATGGCTCACGTCTTTGAATGTGAAATACTTATTGCGACTGCTAACTGTGACTGAAATCGCAGTTAGATTCTGTAAAGTTGCTACTGTGATATCTGTGACTTCTCAGTCACTGTGATTTCTAACAGATACGCGATTTCCTGCCCACCACTAGTTCGTATTCAGTCAGGCTAGAGTTGCAGGTGGAGTTACAGGGAATGAGGTGTGACGCTTGTTTACAAATTTTTAATTCCAGGCTTTTGTCTGTCGATACGAGGTGACAGTCCTCGTATCAGTTAAAAATCAGTGTAGTGAATAACACAGTCTTAAATAATTTGAAATTGCTTTGTGCAGATTTGTTACTAGAAGACATTTCTGTACTGTGACACATTGATTTGTCAGGAACCCTTCTTAAGTAGTATGTAATTCTAGAGCAAATTATGAATAAATTTTTCTGATACGAGGGTGTAAACATGTGCAGAAGAATACATTTTGATCAGCTTTACGTAGGCGAGCGACAGCTAGACAGCTAGAAAAGCTGCTTAGGACTGTTTTACAACCAAGTACTTTTATATTCTTGTCGGGGAAACGAATAGTTGTAGTGAAATACTGTAAGTTTCTTTGTATATTTAAGAGTATTATTTTTCGTTTCAATTTCGTGCTAAAATAATCGTTATAAGCGACATCTAATTAGTAGTCACACTCTGAAATCTATAGCACTGTGGTATTTCAGGGTGCCACAAACAGACATTTATATACTCACAGGCCTAGTTTGACAAAGATAATGCAGTTAGACGGCCTTGGCCGTTTAATAAAATCGTCCCTGCACTTGCTTTTAGTAGTTTAGGGATATCACAAATTCTGAATGAGGATGACCGGATGCCGATTATAGAACTCCATCCACTGTAATACAAAGCCAGCCAGTTAATAATAGTGTACTCTCATTCGCTTTATATAAAGTGTTATTCACTGATAAAAGAAAGCTTGTTCTATACCAGCTGATGTCAAGATCAAGGCAATGATGTCTTATTTATGTATTGCTTACTGCAACTTCAGTTTACTTCCCTGAAAATCTGAATCAACATCCCTCCACAGTGAGAGATATGAAGCCCAGGAAGAGGCTCAAATGCCAGTATCATAAGATTCCGTTTTTTAAAATTTTACTGGGAGAGAAATTGTAGTGCAAAAGTATGTTGCGAATTGAGGGCAGCGTTTTATTATTTACTCGTGTTAGATGTTGTCTTAAACTGGGTAAAAGTAATTTAGTGGCCCTGCCATATATTGTCCATAATTTATGTATGATACTGGTACTGATACTGTGTGTTAGCTAAGTAACTGTCCCCTGTAAAGTGTATTTCTCAACAAGTACAGTTTTTAATTGCCTATTTGGAAAAGTTTTTTAGTTATCCCCTTAATCTTCTTTAACAGTTTATTGTACAATTTTATTCCTTGGTGGACCATGCTGTTTTGAGCTTTATGTTTATTTCTTGGTAATTGTGTGTTCAATCTAGATTTTGTCCCTTGGTCATAGACAAGTCTATTCACGTTTACTTTTAATGTTTTGTTTATCATGCATGACTGAACTACCATTGTAAATGCAATACTATGAATGATCTGTAAGATAAACCTTTTCACTTGCATTTTGCTATACGGTGTTGCTGTGTTTCTTTGTCGTTAGCAGGTACTTGGTAATTTTGGTGCAATTTAATTTCATTTTTCCTTTTCATTTAGATCATGTCCGTACAATGTTTGTATGTGTGAAACAGGATAAATCAGTATAATGAAGTAACGGTCTATGAGCTATGAAAGAGTAGGTAAACACTGCAGTTTTAGCAGCTATGAGGTACAATTTGATAAATTAAATTAATGAACTATGTTAATGAGAGCTTAGACAGAATATAATTTGCTGTAAGCCTACCAGTATTAAAGCAGCTCTTGATGAATGTGTGGCTGTAATGTACATGGGCCAGTTAATTATCATTGTGATTAGGAGTGTACGTAAGGAAGTGTAAACAAATTATTACAGAGTATAAAAGTATGGCATTATGAAGTATTAAAGGGTACCAAAAATTATAAGTAGACTTTCAGAAATTCCGTAATTGAAAATAAATGGGTTTCCATTAAAACTTCCAGAAAAATTTGAGCCTCATTTCCTTTATTTTTATTTACTGTGGAAAATTGTTTTAATTCCTATACTTATTTTGCACAAATATCAAATGAGAACTAAATAAATTAATGCATATGTAGAGTTGCTTGTACGTTGCAAACATATCAATTTATCTAAAACCAGATGGCCCACTTGACACAGAGGTTTCAAGAGAATTAATTCCCATGACATATCCACTGCTGTCCATGAACATCTGCTCCAACAGCCGAGAATTTGAGAAGCTAATTCTACCAGAGGAGATGCACTTTTGCTCAGCAACAGAATTGTTCACTGCTATAGACATTTTCCTTTGTGTGCCTGTCCTTACCATCTTTGCTGATTGGGAAGTTAGTACTGATCTCAGAGAGACTGCTTCCCAATATTGTTACATTTCTCAGAAAAGAGATTCCCCAAAAGGAAGCCAACAAACTGGGCACTCATCAGAACAAACTCATTGCCGTACAGTCAGTTTGCGAAGCAATGTGAGGTGGAATGAGCATGTGAGAACTGTGTTAGAGAAGGTGAATGGTCCACTTTGGTTTATTGTGAGAATTTTTGGAAAGAATGGTTCACCTGTAAAGAAAACTGCATATAGAATGCTGGTGTGACCTATTCTTGAGTACTGCTTCAGTGTTTGGGATACACACCAGGTTGGATTGAAGGAAGACATTGAAGCAATCCATAGGCGGGCTGCTAGATTTGTTACTTGTTGGTTCAAACAACACGTAAGTGCTTTAGGAAATCAAATGGGGACCCTGGAGGGAAGGTGATATTCTTTTCGGGAAACACTATTGAGAAAATTTAGAGAACCAGCATTTAAGCTATATTGGGAAAATGCAGTCAGTCTAAATAAGGAGACTGCTTATAAAATACTTGTGTGTCCTATTTTAGAATATTACTCAGGTGCATGGAATCCATACTAAATTGAACTAACAGAGAATATTGAATGCCCTGAGAGAAGGGCAGTATGAATCATCAGGAAGTTCTGTGAACAGTGGGAGAACTGCACAGAAATGCTGATAAAATAAATTGTATACCTATAGACAGATGGACTAGCCAGTAGCTCAGTACAGCCACCAGTCTCACAAGACTAATGATAATAAATAAAACCTAGCTTTAGGAAACATGTTCTCACATTAGAGGTGAGGGAGGGAAGAAAGGAGTGAGCAGGGAAAGTGGATGCAGGCACACACAAGGGAGATGCTTACCTCCTGCTTTTTACCTCATAACCTAGGACTTGATTGACCTGCATTCACTTCCCTTTTTTTCCCTCCTCCTCTCTTTCCTGGTGAAGGAACAAGATTGTTTAAAGCTATGTTTTATTTATTTTTGTTGGTCTCGTGTGTGTGTCGGCGGTATTGATCTAAGGGAAGTACTCACTGGCTTGTCTGTCTGTATATTTTTCACATTTCCATGTCAGAGTTTTTTTTAATAGAAAAACCTGAATTGGTAGACATTTGTCAATAGAGTCTAATTCTCCTGGAAAATCTGGAAATATACCTCAGCTCCCAACAAAGACAAGATTAAAGTAACTACCCCTTGTAAGGAGGCATTTATGTAGTCATTCTACGTGTGTGTGTGTGTGTGTGTGTGTGTGTGTGTGTGTGTGTGTGTGTGTGTGTGTGTGTGTGTGTGTGTGTGTGTGTGTGGGGGGGGGGGGGGGGGGGTTGAGAGAGAGAGAGAGAGAGAGAGAGAGAGAGAAAGAGAGACAGAGACACTTGGAAACATTGTCTTTGCTTACCCATGGCAGTCAGTACATAAGGGCAAACTTGTGGATGCACTTTGAATACTGGTTGCAGAGGTGTGGCAAGTTACATTATATAGAGGCCTTCAAAGAATATTGTAAAATAAATATCGTCTAGGGGAGAGATCCCTCATTTCTGAATATTTTATACTGGACTCCTAGTGCTGCTGTAAAAAGCTACCTCATTGATACCAGTTCCAGATGCACTTTATGTTGACAGAAATATCTTTGTAGTGTGTGATTAAATGTTTCAATTTGCTGAGGTTAGTAGCATATTGTTTTGTAAGAACAGATGTGTACTCTGTAAATACCAGTGTGAGGGAGGTTGTTAGTATGCTGGAGTTTTAGAAAAAGACTTGAAGGTGTACAAGGAAACTAAATTCTACATTCATCATTAGCCTAAGAAGTGAATGTACCATTAAGAGTCAATGGTATATGTGTAAATGATGTGGTGAGGCTAATTTAACATTGTGCTTTGTTGCTTCAGTTGTTGAATAACTGATTTGTTTGTATGTTTGATGGTGAAAACTGAAATATGCCGTACTACAAAGTAATGTAATTGGATTGTCGTCAAAAATAATTGATTATTTTTGTTGTTATATTACATAGTGAGATCAATGGATATACAGCAAGCCAAATGCTTGATGAATAAAGTGCTGTACAACAAACAGATTGCAGAGGTAATACAATATTCCTGAACAGATTGCAGAACTTAAGGAACATAATAATAATTTTATTGTCATTAGGCCAGTACAGCAATAGACAACATCACACACATGGTGCAATACAATTAATAATTTAAAGAAAACAGGCTAGTGTTTATCATTACAGTATTATATTACATTTTTTCAGTTCCTTTATATCCTAAAATGGACGAGTAACTAATGAATCATGTAGTGATTGTGTGAATCACAAAGCAAAAGTTTTGTGTGTACCTTCTATGAAGAATGAGTAATTACCATCATAGCTTTCTCCTGTGTGTTAAGATGTCATGCATGCAACTGGTTTCCTCATAAAATATCATATGCTGTTAGGCATTGAAAAAATGAAAAATAGGATGTTCTAACATCAACACTTCAGCTACACAATCCACAAGTCACTTTAACAGATAAATTACTCTTGACGTCTTACCACTAATATAACATGCATGTTGGCCTGAAGGTAATTTATTGTGTAAATGTACTGTACCCCTACCGAGCGAGGTGGCGCAGTGGTTAGCACACTGGACTCGCATTCGGGAGGATGACGGTTCAATCCCGTCTCCGGCCATCCTGATTTAGGTTTTCCGCGATTTCCCTAAATCGCTTCAGGCAAATGCCGGGATGGTTCGTTTGAAAGGGCACGGCCGATTTCCTTCCCCATCCTTCCCTCGGCCGAGTTGGCGCTCCGTCTCTAATGACCTCGTTGTCGACGGGACGTTAAACACTAATCTCCTCCTCCTCCTCCTCCTCCTCCTACTGTACCCCAAAATCTGAACATTACTTGGACCATCTGATGGAAGCTTGTCTTTAAATACTGCCTGCCATGCGTTATTTCCATTCAGCAAGAATTCATTTGATTTACACCAACAGGATGCTTGAGAAATTGTCTTTGCAACCCAAGTTTTGAGACCACTAAAATCATTGCTACTGCGGAGAAAAGTTGTACTGTCTGCCTATAGCACTTTACTGGACTTCATAAATGATGCAAGTTATTAAGAACAGGAGTAGGTGCAGTCCTTGAGGAACACTTACCTGATCTTGTTCTAAACAGGACATTCCTCTGTCATACTTACAGTTCTGTAGATATGATTTTAATAGTTTTAAGGTTGCTGCCTCTAAAGACATAGAATTCCATTCTTTCTAGTAGCGATGTATGCCCTACTCAAAGGCTTTGCATGGACCACAAAAAATGACTCAAGCAAAGTCTTTAATCTCAAGCACTTGAAGTAGGTATTTGAATACAGAGTCTTACGTGGCGTCAACAGTACACAAGCTTTTTTTCAAAAATTATTTTGTTATCGATTAACTATTTATAGAATTTCAAAGTAAACAGGTAACTGTTGGTAAATTATGTTTCATTACTTTGGTAAAAGCTGGGACCATGGAAATTGGCCTGTAACTTGAAGGAAAGTCTTTACTTACTTTTTATGTGCTGAAAACACTCAACACTTATAAGCACACCGGGAAAATATTCCAGGGCTATGCATTTGTTTACACAGTATGTTAAGGGGTATACTATACAGTCTATTATTTTCTTTATTACTTTGCAAGATTTATCATATCTACCTTCGAGAAGGCGAATATCACTAGTGCCACAGGGCTGGATGACTACACTGTGCACACTTGGCAGCTGCAGACAAGGCTGCCTCTACATCTCTGATGAGCCAACCCCCACCCCCGGCAGACATACTGAGTGTACATTGTCTTTCTTTCCAGCCTTGAATGCTAACTTTCTGGGTGGCTCCATAACACACCAAACATTTGTGTCCCCAATAACTAGCAAACCCTCACCCATGTGTTATCACCTACCACTCAACCAGCTGTCAGGGCAGCACAGCCTGTGGACAAATCAAGTGACATGTGGGGTGTCACATGCAACACACCACATTCTCCGCCACTGCTGCATCCCAAGACAGCAGCCCGAAAACAGCCAACTGTAGCTGAAAGCACATTCAACTGTTCATAAACTGCTGCCAACTCCTCCTGCATCTGCACACAGCATGCACACATCCTACCCATGCTATCAAGACTAACTGAAGAAGCAGACTATAAAAGTAGACAGAAACCTAGATACGCAACTTGCTATCCTCCTGATGGGCCACCAGTGGATGCTGGTGCCTTAACAAGCTGTGTAGCTGGTTGTTCAAAAGAATGGAAACTGCACTACAGACTGTCTGAATGTATATGTACATAAAAAAATGTGAGATTTAAACTCTTAAATAGAAAAACACACAAAAAATGTAAGAAATGGTAAAACACAAGAAAATCTAAATACATAACTTGCCATTCTGGAGGTGTGAACAGGCGACAGCAGAGGGCCTGACTGACGCTTACTAAACAAACATGTGCTTGCCTTCAAAACAAAACAAATTAGCAACTACTGTACATACTGAATGAATTTATACTTACAAAACATGAGATTAAACTTCTTAAATAGCAAAACACATTCAAAATTTAAGAATTATGCTACTAGTAAAACACAGGAAAAGCTAAATACTTAACTTGCAGCTCTGTAGATGTGACAAGGTGACTGAAAACCACAACAACAACAACAACAATCCCTAACATTGATTTGCTGCAGAATGCTTGGACATATTCTCAGTTCGAAAATAATAAATTTCTTGAAATTGAGAAGCTTATGTCCCTGTATCAGCATAGTTTTAGAAAGTATCATGCATGCAAAATTTAACTTGCCCTTTCCTCACATGATATACTGTGAACTGTGAATGGAGGGTAACAGGCAGATTACACATTTCTGGTTTGCAGAAAGCATTTGACACGGTGCGCCACTAAAGACTGTTAACGAAGGTACGATCATGTTCCCAGATATGTGAGAGGCTTGAAGACTTGTTAAGTAATAGAACCCAATATGTTGTACTTGAGGGCGAGTGTTCATCAGAGACTAAGAGTATCATCAGGAGTGCCCCAAGGAAGTGTGATAGGACTGCTATCATTCTCTATATTTATAAATGGTTTGGTGGACAGGGTGGAAAACAATCTGCTGCTGTTTTCTGATGATGCTGTGGTGTACAGTGAGATGTCGAAGTTGAGTGACTGTGGGAGAATACAAGAAGACTTCTTTGGGAAATTGTGAAAAGGGAAACAGGTAAAGGCCTCAAGGATCAGGAAATAGTACTCAAAAATAGTGAAAATATTGAATTAAAAGATGAAACTCTGGCAAATTACATTAATAATTACTTTTTAAGTGTACCAGTGTCATTAAGTAAAAACTTTACTAAACATGAGAAATTAACAGCCCCAAAAGTAGACAGTAGTGTGTTATGTTCCACAAATGATAATGAAATATTAAAGGTGATAAAGAGTCTAAAATAAAAAATGTCTGCAGGTGTGGATGAAGTGCCTGTGTCAACGATGAAAAAAGTTGCCCAACAAATTATAAAGCCACTGGTACATATTGCCAATTTGTCTTTCAGCGAAGGAGTGTTTCCTGAGAGGTTGAAAATCTCTAAGGTTAGGCCTCTGTTTAAAAAAGGAGATCCATACAAGGTAGAAAATTATAGTCCAATATCCCTTCTCCAATCATTTTCAAAAATTCTAGAGAAATTAATGAAAACCAGACTCATAAATTACTTAGATGCTCACAAACTTCTAAACTGCAATCAACATGGCTTTCGCTCTGGCCACAGCACAGAATCAGCTATCCATGCCTATACCAAAGAGATTGTTAGGAATCTCGACACTAAAAAATGTGTAGTGGGAATTAACTTAGATTTATCTAAAGCTTTTGATACAGTAAATCACAAAATTCTGTTAAACAAGATGGAGGCAATAGGTGTAAGGGGAGTTGTGAAGCAGTGGTTTGAATCTTACCTTCAGGATAGAACTCAGGTAGTAGAAATGATAGAACTCAGGTAGTAGAAATCATCGCAGAACATAAAAATCAGAAAATCAAGTGGGTCTCAGATGCAAAGAAATTGGAAATAGGTGTCCCACAGGGCAGTGTCCTTGGTCCCTTAGTATTCTTGCTTTATATAAATGACATAAAAAATCCTAATATTTCTACCAAAATAATGTTCGCAGACGACACTAGCATAATTATAAGTGATGATAAAAAATCATTAACCACCACAACTGATATGGTCCTAAAATATACTCAACATTGGTTTAATGCTAATGAGTTAACACTTAATCTAAGTAAAACAAATTATATACAGTATGGCAAAGCAACTCAAGATATGGGCCTCCAGCTAAACCAATGGATAAGAAGATAGAGTGTGTACAATCCACAAAGTTTTTGGGCATGCACATTGATCAAAACTTAAGCTGGAAAGACCATCTCAAGTACTTATCCCACAGGCTCAATTTGGCATGTTTTGCATTGAGGATATTATCTAGAGTATGCAGCACAGACTGTACTAGACTAGTGTATTTTGCTTACTTTCAGTCCATCGTGTGTTACGGCATAGTGTTCTGGGGTGAAACTAAATCAAGCTTAACAGATATCTTCAAATTTCAGAAAAGAGCTATACAAATCGTAACACACAGCTCTCCAAGAACTCATTGTAGGCCCCTTTTCAAAGAACTGCAAATACTCACAATACCGTCAGTGTATATTTTTAAAAGCATTCTGTGTACAAGAGCACATATGAAAAATCTATGTACAAATGAGGACTGCCATAATTATAATACTAGAACTCGTAAGAATTTGTATGTAGAAAGGGTAAGGACAATACAAACCCAAAAGCATGTAAGTTATTTTGGAATAAAACTTTACAATGCTCTGCCAGTGTACATGAAGGAAATAATAGATGAAGTAAAATTTAAGACTGAGCTTAAAAATTACCTTTTAAGCAAAACTTACTATGACGTAGATGAGTACTTTGATTGTGTAAATTTATTGCCAAAAATTTTAATTTATATGTCTAAATTTGTACTTTTAAAAAATTCCTTGAAAGTGATATTCCATTATTATGTCTGTAGTACTTGTACTAGTATGATAACTTTGTTGTGACAATTCCTACATCATGTAAATGATTTACAGGAAGATAATAAAATGAAATGAAAAATGAATGACTGACTTGGACACAATTTCTAGTTGGTATGATGAATGACAGCTAGCTCTAACTTTTGTTTTCTATCATTGCCTAATGCTCCCTCTGAAATTCTCAACAACCTCTGGTTCTTTCTACTCATCTAGGACCCATCTCCATAATTTCTTACCTTTTTGCAATTTCTTCAGTTTTAATCTACAGTTCATAACCAATAAATTGCGGTCAGAATCCACATTTGCCCCTGGAAACATCTTACAATTTAAGATCTGGTTCTGAAATTTTGCCTCACTATTACATGATCAATCTGAAACCTTCCAGTGTCTCCAGATTTCTTCCACGTATACAACCTTCTGTCATTATTCTTAACCCGTATTAGTGATGATCAAATTATGTTCTGTGCAAAATTCTGTCAGGTGGCTTCCTCGTTCATACCTTTACCCCATTTATTTTGAATAGGAAATTAGGGCAGAGAATGAATTACTGTGGAAATTCCAGGGATATGGTTATTCTCACTAGTATCAACAGAAAACAATGCCAACAACAATAGTTCAGGTATACATGCTGATGTCACAAGCAGAAAATGAAGAGAGAGAGAGAGAGAGAGAGAGAGAGAGAGAGAGAGAGAGAGAGAGAGAGAGTGTATATGCAGACACTGAACGCGTAATTCAGTATGCACAGGGAGATGAAAATCTAATAACCGTGGGAGATTGTTGCAAATTTTAGTAGGCGAAATAATACAAAACACAGTTATCAGAGAATGTGAGAATGAGAAATTAGATAGGTAGACCGAACAACTAAGGAGCAGGTTCTGAACCGAATTGGAGAGAAAAGAAATTTATGGCACAACTCAACTAAAAGAAGGAATCAGTTGGCAGGATATGTCCCGAGGCATCAAAGAAATGGAATCTTCTTTGGAGCTGTGGGTGATCTATGATATCTTCCAATTACTGGGAACAGCTCTTTGCTCAAAGAATATCTGGTAAATTATGACTAAGAGTCAAGATACTCCCTCAATTCTGTATAGAACATGAAAGGGAAACCATCGGGCATTGGTTGAGTTATACTAATGTCACTTACTTTTAAATATCAGTACTGCTGACATCAGTATCACTCATCTTTGGTATATGCTTGTATCATGGTGGCAATATGTCTTGGATTTCCTTCTGAAGAAACAGTGAATATTTTTAAAAAATGTCTATTTCAGTATCTACATCAACAAACAAGTGCCTGGACACTATCCTCTATTCATCTTGCAGCACTAACATATGACCTGATTTTAGTAGTATTTTGCGAAAGTTAAGTAATGACATTTTGTAGGGGTGCTACCAAAAGTTTCACATACTGCCCTTCTAGTAATCAAGCTTGTTTCTATTAACTTCTGTTTATCTGCAGTTCAGTTGTTCTGTTTAGAGGTGTGATATCTTAACCTTCTGATTTACTGGTTCACTAATTGTGATAACTACCGATACTCTTCTCATCCTGGTTTACTACTAAACTGAACCTGAGTAACACTTCCTCTGTATATTCATTCTCTGAATTAAAAGATTCTACCTCCCATCTGAGAAATGAGGTGTCATCCTCCTTACCTAATTTACTGAAGCAGTGGACTTTTCTGTTCATTTATTAGCTCTTTGTGGTGATCACTTTTGCTACAACTGCATTGTGTTCACTGAAACTATCTCTGTTTGCAAGTCATCAAAGCGGTTAGTTCTGCTCATCATCAAAAGAAAAGAATACAGTCGAAGATAAATGGGTAGCTTTGCGAGATGAAATAGTGAAGGTAACAAAGGATCAAATAGATAAAACGACAAGGCTAGTAGAAATCCTTGATCATCACCGGAGATACTGAATTTATTTGATGAAAGGACAAAACATAAAAATGCAGCAAAGGAAGCAGGTGAAAGGGAATTACAAACATTTAAAAAATAAAATTGACAGGAATTGCAAAATAGCTTAGCGGGTATGGCTAGAAGACAAATGTAAGGCTATAGTAGAATACATCACTAGGGTAAAGAGAGGTATCATCTAAAAGAATTAAAAAGGCCTTCCTAGAAAAGAGAAGCAGCTGTTCAGCATCAAGAGCATGATTGGAAAACCAGTACTAAATGAAGTAGGGAAAGGTAAAAGGTGGAAGGAGTATAGAGAGAGGCTATCGGTACATATGCAGCAGCATGCAGTACCTAATATGCTCTGAAATGCTGCACATAAAAGAGGGTTATATTGCTGATAGAAAGGTAGGATCAAGTGTTTTGGGTAGCCCTTGGGTTAGGGACCTTTTATATACCCAATTGAGTCCGCAGCTCGTGGTCTCGCGGTAGTGTTCTCACTTCCCGAGCACGGGGTCCCGGGTTCGATTCCCGGCGGGATCAGGGATTTTTCCTGCTTCGAGATGACTGGGTGTTGTTGTGTCGTCTTCATCATCATCATTCATCACCATTACGGTCGGAGGAAGGCAATGGCAAACCACCTCCACTAGGACCTTGCCTAGTAAGGCGGCGCGGGTCTCCTGCGTCGCTCCCCTACGCTCTGTAAAGAAGTATGGGACTCATCATCATCATCATCATCATATACCCAATTGCAGGATCGCTATGCTACAGTACAGGGTCATAGTAAATATTACACATTTGCTGTTGCTTCCACAAATGGAGGAAATTGGTTGATTCTTTCAGCACTGGATGCAGTCTACAGTGGGTCTTAAGGGCCTAATGTAGACACCATTATGTCGTGGGCACTTCTGTAAAGATATCGAAAAAAATTTCTCATACCAAAATGGAGGCACAGATCCCAAGACAGCTATGCACAGCACATGGCTGAAATTTTTACAACACGTTCCTACTATGCTGATCTCAAAAAGCCCTGAAAATTTTCTTGATATCTTTATTTGTTTCCGAGATACAGAGGCTCAAACTTCCCGTACTTCTACATATGAAATATTCATGTAAAATCTGGTGAGAGGTGAAAATGTGGATTATAAAGTGATGTTGCATGGAGAAATATCCTTTAAAGTGTCTCCATTGTCATCAGAAGTATTTTGGGAACCTTGTGACAATACTGAAGCACATGCATAATTTTTGTGCATATGAAATCCAATCTGAGGTGAAAAATTAGTTTTGTGTTATTACAGTTCCACGTATGTAAACTATCAAAGTTTTATGGACGATGAAGATTTTTCGTGATGAGCGACATGCTCTGTTGTGGTACAGAAAAGAAGCAAACAGGCAGAAAAATGTTACTATTGGAGCACCACAAAGATGAATATGCACCTGTGTGAAAGACTCTGACTGAAAAGTGGGATATTACTGTTTCATTCTACCTTACAGAAATATTTCGAAAAATTTTGGTATCCACTTATTTTATGTTGAGAGAGAAGAAGACAGTGGCAGCAGGAAAGAGACAGAAAAATAAAAAATACTGGAAGATAGTAGGCAGTGGTTGTGGTATACAAAGAGCGAAGGAGACAATGACAGTGTGAGAGAAAGAGGGACACAGTTGCAGTGGAACATATTTGACAGTGGAAGAACAGTATTAGGAAAAGAATGAACGAGACAGTGCATGTAGGCAAGGAATAAAGGGAAGGAGAAAGTGGAAGTGGCTGAGAGCTAGTGATAATGAGAAATATAGTCTAAGAGAGCGATAACAAGAAAGAGACTGAGTGAGAATGGGCAGATGGGAGTGGATGTGTGTGAGCGACTTACAGCGATGGGCTGGACTAGTGGGTGTTAGTGAGTTACAGTTACAGGAGCTTGTGTGATTGAGAGGTAAGTCACACATTAAAAAGAGCACAAATGTGTTTTCATACAAAAATTTTTAAAGATGCTGAGGAAGGTAGAATGGGGCAGCTGAACCTCACTTTAAAGTCCGAGTGTTTTAAACAGGAGTACATTTGCATTTTTTGTGTTCTGATATGATCATTTTCCACACATATAAGGGAAATGAACTTTAAGCAATATCATAGAAAGAGAAGAGGACATAGATGAAGATGATATTGGAGATGTAACACTGCGAGAAGAATCTGACAGAACACTGAAAGACTTAGTCGAAACAAGGCCCCTGGAGAAGATGACAGTACATTATAATGAATGATATCCTTGGGAGTGCCATCCATGACTAAACTTTTCCACCTGGTGAGTAAGATGTATGAGAAATGTGAAATACACTCAGATTTCAAGAAGAAGACAATAATTCCAATTCCAAAGAAAGCATATGCTGGAAGGTGTGAATATTATTGCAATATCATGGCTACAAAATACTAATACAAATTCTTTGCAGAAGAATGGAGAAAACTAGAAAAAGCCTACCTCAGGGAAGGTCAGTTTGGATTCTGGAGAAATGTAGGAATACCCCAGGCAATACTGAATGTATGACTTCTCTTAGAAAATAGGTTAATTAAAAGCAAACCTATGTTTATAGACTTAGAGAAAGATTTGGGTAATGTTGATTGCAATACACACTGAAGGTAGCAGGGGTCAACTACAGGGAGCAAAATGCTATTTACAACTTATACAGAAACCAGAATGCAGGTAGAAGAGTCTTAAAGGCATGAAAGAGAAGCATTGATTGAGAAAGGAGAGTCAAGGGCTTGAAATGGAAACAGTTGATAAGGAAATGGGACGAGGCTGTAGTCTATCCTGATATAATTCAGTCTGTATGTTGAGGAAACAGTAAAGGAAACAAAAGGAAATTTGAAGAAGGCATTAAGAAGGAGTTGGTTGACAGGAAATGTTCTGAGGCATAAAGGGTTCACTGATTTAGTATTGGAGGGAAGTGACTACAAGAAGAAGGTTCAAAGAATGTAGATTGCAGTAGTTATACAGAGATGACGAGGCTTGTGAATGATAGCATAGCATGAAGAGCTTTATCAAAACAATCGTTGGACTAAAAACTGCAACAACAACAACAAATTATGCTCACATTATACCATTTTATGCTGCCTGTGTTTGTCTGATGAGACATCCTTATCTTGATTCCATTTCACTTCACCAACCACCACCATATCTGGATTGTGCCTTTGCATTTTCCTTTTTGTGTTTTCTAGCTTCCTTACCCCAATAATACTTCTGGCAATCCACACTCCGATTCAATGGTTATGCAATCTTTTTCTCATGATTACCTCCTTGGCAATCCCATCCCAGAGACAAAGATGGAGAACCAATCGGAAGGTTTTATCGGTGGGGAGATCATGACACACTTCCAGTTATGGGCTACATGTCCTGTAGATCCACATTGTGTGTCTTTAATACAGTGATTTTCATTACCCTCTGCATCATGCTGTTGATCATTGCTGATTCTTAGTCCTTTAGGGGCAGTTTTTCACCCCAAGGGCAGTCGGGTGCCCTATACCTCTGGCTGCTCCTCCACCCTCTTCAGGCCATTGGTGACTTTATACTGGAGGTCTTTGGCTGCTATTACTGCTGAGGTAAGCAGAAGTGTGGATTGAACCCGGGACCCAGGAGATTTTTGTTAGCTGTTGAAGATGCTACCTCCCAACCACAGTGACTTTTGAATTAGCTTGGTAGATAGTATTAATTACAATTTGAAATATCACACATTTATCCATTGGAAGGAACTGATAATAATTACAGTAATATGCAGTAAGATATTAACAAAATGACAACTTGGTCCAAATGTTGACAACTAGTTCTTATATGATAAATTTGAAATTATGCACATCACAGTATGTCAAAGTTATAGGATCCTGTGACTATGTTATTGATGACTAAAAATTGAAATCATGCATACCAAACAAATAAGCAGGAGTAATAATGTGTGGGGGTTATCAAGTAGTGGGAACTCTTAGTCTCAGTTGTACATAAAGGCTTCAGTTTATTGTTAGAGTACTTGAAAATTGCATGTTCGCTTTGTAAGAGATTCTGGGCCAGAATTGTGGGGGTAGGAGGACAGGGGGTTAAAACAATTATTTTGGCGTACTGGCAGAAGGTAACCACAATATGCTGACGTGCAGGCATTTTAAATATATAACCAAACCAGATACTTTAGTGTTGTTTGCTTATGGTGGTTCACATGAGTGGATCATTGGCTAGTGGCTGATTTCCTAAACAAAGGTGCACAACAATGTTTGCAGCAAAATTGGTGTATGACAGTTGATAATGAAAGATGTTCTGCCTCTGAACAGATATGTTATACCTGTAACAGTACAAGAACAGGTGATAGTGAGTATATGCATGTGGTGTCTCTTGGAATTGCACACTGAACACTGATTTGATCTGAAGACAGACAGTATTCCATAAGGCAATGTTTAAAATATTTTATTTGTACTACTATTTTTGAGCACTACCCATTTTTGAGTGCATCTAAAAAACACAATAGCACACCATAAAAAGGGAAGAGAGCTAAAACATGAAACCAATACAACTACATTAAATGAAGTGTTAAACAAGTGTAGTAGTTACCTATAGTAACTAAAATCTAATTACTTTTGGTAACTACTATGTTTAATACTACATTCAATATAATCATGCGACTTTTATGTTTTAGATACCTTCCCTTTTTTACGATGTGTGAAGCACATGAGAACGGGCAGTGTCTGAAACTAGTAGCGCAAATAAAGCTTTTTAAACACAGAATGGTGAATAAAGTCTTTCTTCAAATGTACTGAGGCTGTGGGGCACACCCAGAAGAAAATGATCACTGATTTGATCTTTGAGGTAAGGTTTGGTGCAGGTATTTCATAAGTATGGACTAGAATATTGTTAAGAAGATAGGGCAAGCGACAATCGTATCAGTTTGGGAAAGATAGGATGGATTTCGGAAAGACTAGTTGCCATTCTAAATCACAATTAGAGATACTCAGTGCTCCAGAGAGGGTGATACTGGATAATTAACCAGGCTTTTAGGTGCAGAAGAAATGACAGCCATCAGAGTCGCAGTACTGTTGGTCACTGGTTTATTAAATGTGGACAGAGATATTTATTGGAACTATTAGAAAGGTGTACAACAAGGAAGGTGGTCTGTTGAGCTGAAGGGGACAAAGTGAAATGCATTGGAGGACCTGGAAAATTGACATCTCAGTGAGATCTAATTAATTAGTCGATATTATCAATAAACATGAAGATCAGACAAGTAGTTTAGAATTTTTGGTTTTGACAAAAGATAGCTGACAGAGAGCCTCCCATAGGACAATACCGTGCAACTTGTGTTTCATGACTGTGTGTATTGAACTAACTGTAAAGGGAAATGTAGTTTTGTACAATTTCAAATTATGCGGAAAATCTGGTCACTGAGAATCGAACAGTAACTGAATTAAAGAAAAATGAGGAAGGGCTCAGTTGCAGACCTGTGAGGGAAAACCATTCTCCATCAGCCTGAAACAGTTGAACAAATTGCATAAAACATAGATCTGTGAGGTTAAACGATTATTTGAAGCTGCCTCTTTTTAAATGCAAATCCTAGGTAGTCTTAACAAATATGCTGTGTAGAAGACTGAGCAAATTTAGTCCTCAGTCAGTTACAGATACATTCAGCACAGTGCGTCCTGAAAAAATGATGATTCTAACTCGACTTTAGTACCTGAATGTGACGCACTTACTCAAAATGTTATTAAGAAAGGAGTGTGGGTAGTTAATTCTCACAATTCCAGTACCAATAGGTATATGGGAAGTCAGAGTGTTTTCATCATTACATGTTATAACATCACCAGAAGTATGCGATTAATATACTAGACAGAGAAAGAGTGCTAAAACACACACACACACACACACACACACACACACACACACACACACACACACACACACACACACAGAGAGAGAGAGAGAGAGAGAGAGAGAGAGAGAGAGAGAGAGAATCTATGCACTTTTTCTCAAAACAATGAATAAATTGTGCTTTGGTCTTCTATCCATAATAATATATGACATGGTGGTAGAAATCTGAGTCATTTAGCCTATTTAATAATAATATGAAGCCATTTGAACATTCTTCTTCATGTGCCACAAATCAGTAAATGATTTACATTTTTACAACCAAATTGAGACAGAAATAATATGTTCATAATTCATGCCAGAATAATAAACGTATACAAAAAGTTTTAAGGTCATCTGCTTTGAGAACGTTTTTCTTTCAGTGGATGTCATGCTACCACTACATGGTAACAAACTTTTTTTTTATTGTACTGTGATTTTAATTTCATTTTCACCTCGTTTTTTATTAGACACACACACACACACACACACACACACACACACACACACACACACACAATATTTGTAATTATTAAGTGAGAGAGGTCTTCTTGCTTGTGGCTTATGCTGTATCTTTTGCCTTCAGGTGACTTTATTAAAATGGTACTGAATATTGCATCAAAGATAAAATTCTGTGATTTGTGTGAAGTATGCGAGAATATTAAAAAAAGTCCCAAAGAAAAGGCATGTTTGATTCTGAGGAAATACATCACTGAATATAGAAAACTAGGAGAGAGACTGAAAACAGAGGATCAACAGGCAGTAAGTATTATTATTTGTACTGTCAGTATTTTTGTGTAGGTTTTACTGTCAGTTTTACTGTCAGTATATCATGTCACGATGACGTGGATGGAAAAGATGATGTAACAGTAATAGTACAATAACAATATCTCATAGGATACATGATATTCAAAAGACCTACCAACATCTATTTAAGAACCTAACATTTGATGTAATACCCTCTTTGTGCTCCTTCATTCTTTCCTTTTCTCAGTGCCTCATCCACACTTGTCTTTCAAATCAACTACTGTAGCTTTATCTGTATTGTGTTTATTTTATTTATGCCAGACATACTTGCCAGATTTCTTACTTCAGTCACACCATTTTTAAATTCTCATCTGTCTCCTTCCACTAATTTCTTTTTATAAACAGAAATCTGCATCTGTAGCAAAAGTTAAGATACAGAAATTATTATGCTACACTACTCAGTGGTTTTCAGCTGCACATGTTTGTTCCCAGCTGTATGATTAATACAAAATGAAGTACTCGCAAGAAGATGCTGCAAGCTGCCTAATTTTTTCTTACCTGGATACCTTTCGAATGCATAGCAGCCAAGTTGGAGACAGTCCCCCTGTTGTGTAACCCCTGCCCCCCTCGCACCCTATACTGCTGAATTATACAATAAGCCTTTAACTGACTGGAAATTGCTTCAGGCTCTTATCTCCTCACATTTGTGGTCCAGGCCCCTCATACAGTTCAGAATCAGATGTTACAAGTCAGAATTTCTTAGAATCCATCTATTCAGGGTTTTCAACCATGTGTTTTTCCTTTCACAATGATGAAATGGTATTATTATCCCAATCCTTAAGCCAGGCAAAAACCCAGCCCCCATCAACAACTACTGACTGATTAGCCTCAACATGTGCTGTGCAGCTGGATGAAATGATACTAACTTGATGATTATGCTAAGTTCTTGAGTCACGGTAGCCATTTGTTTCCCTGTCACTTGGGTTTCTGGGAGGGATAATCTCCAATGTGCCATCTGGCCAGGATGTGAATAGCAATCCAACAGGCTTTTTCTTAATGGTAACATCTCATGGCAGTCTTTTCACCTACAGAAGGCATAATACACCATTTGGTGCCAACACATTTTACTTACTTTCTGTATAATTTGGGCTTTTGAGGTAACCTATTGAATTTTGTGTGTCAGTTTTCATTCCATCAGTTGTTCCGGGTTAGCGGTGGTATATCGCCCAGCTCTTGATGCGTCCAAGAGAACACAGTCCTTTAGGGATCAGTTTTGATTGTTACACTTTTCTTCAATGCCATCATTTGGCTGGTGACATCCACCAGACCGTGCTATATGTCAACGAATTTTACATTTCATGTAGCTCCCAAGTTTTAGCCCGGCTGAATGACAGCCCCAAGGAGCTTCCAGTTATATCCCACAAAAATGTATTTTTGTCATCCTACAAGGCCTCTTCCTGACCCAGAACTCTACTTGGTTACCCATCACTTGTGTGGTGTTGTGGAGTCCAAATTTTTTAGACTACTCTTTGATAAAAAGCTGACCTAGCTGCTCAACATTCGTCAATGAAAGGTTAGCTGGTTTAGGCTAAGTGGCACCTTTGGCTCTGATGGGACCTCCCCCCTCCCCCTGCCCCCTTCTTCCCCCTTCCCCCCTCCTCTCTCTGCCCCCCCCCCCCCCCCCCCACCGAATATTATCCCCATATTTTCCCACACACCTCTTCTTGGTTAGTATCCAGATGATGATTTAGGACAAATCTATCTCAGGAATCTAAGGTTTCAATTACCTACATGAAACTTCAGTGTCTGTTCCTCTTAGTTCTTCAGGAGTGTTAGAGTGCTGCCATCATGTACACTGATGGCTCTAAAACTGTAAGCAGGATGGGATATGCTTTTGTATTTCCCACTGGTCAGGATCAGTATTTGTTTTTTGGAACATGTATTGTTTTTGATGGTGGAGCTGACAGCCGTTAACAGAGTCCTATGTTTGATTAAACAGACCTCTTTCAATTGTGTTTTAATTTGTAGTGACTCAAGCAGTCTTCAGGCTATTGAATGATGTTACTCTCTTGTTCACAATCTTCTCTCTGGCTTTAAGCCATTGGCACATGGACCATGCTTTTGAATGCAAAAGTTGAGCATACTGAGCTCAGTGTGTTGCTGAATGCTCAGAAATTATACAACTTGTGCATATGGTATGTGTGCCTCAGTGTAATGTACGGGATCGCTGCACACTTGAGCAGCAGTTGTTGCATGTATTTGATTTACAAAACACGCTGTTTACAAAATTGATGGGCATAAAATTCCTCTGTTCCTCTACTAAAATGCACATTTTCCCCCTTGTCCATATGCTAGTCATATAAATAAAAACTTTAATATCCATAAACATGTTACAAGGTGAAAAGGAAAGTACCCTGTCCAGTCAATAAGGACATTGACTATAAAAGTTCCCAGTAGTGTGATACAAATTTACAATAGTTCTTCACACAGGATAAAAAGTATTTCATCATTTTCACTTTTTAGTAAAACACTAATGTCATTCTTACATGATCATTGTTCTTATTCAGTTGCAGAATCTTTCCAACATCTGAAATACGAAACTTGAAACAAGAAAGTGCAGACTGTCTTATTGCAAGTAGTCCAAACTGTCTTGTGCATTTATATTTACATAACATTGAATATTAAAGACTATACTTCTATTAAACAAATAAGAAAGTATCAGAACCCATTAAAAATGTAAAGGTTAGTAAAAAATGTTTGAATCCATTGAGACGCGAACTAGCAGCAGATCGCAGATTCCATGTATCTACTCATTATGCTATACTGACAATGAATAATATATGACCAGACTTTGCACCTTGCCTTATCCTGAAACTTTTAATCATAGGTTAGGTATGTTATTAGCTGACATTGAATTATAACAAGTTCTTCCAAGAACAGTGCCTTTATGATGGATCCTGAATGTTCCATTGCCTTGAAACAGGATACTTTCGTAATACGCAAGTTACAATAATTCTGAAACCACCAATATGATATTTACCATGACAGAGCTTACAATTAACAATGGATTTTTGAGAGATCCTTAATTTGCTGGTGCTTAAAAATGCCAGATATACACACGACTTCGACTGAAAACCAATATGGCATCTCATGACTCCGTACTGAAGATAGATGGTGTTGTGATGTAGGTGGCATTCTTCCATTTCATTGGTCTGCATTCAGATGGACATTAAAATATCTGACATGCTAGACATTGCCCTGAAATTTCAGAAAGACTCGTGAATGTGCTTCTTCCATGCTTTGGCTCAGACACTCGGCATGCTCAGCATCCCAGTGCACAGTCCATGTCCCGACAGCTTTAGTCATAGTACCTGTTCATGTGCCTTTCTCTGTCTGTAATAACATGGATATCCCACATAATGAACTGACTGATCATTTGGTTAGAGAAGTTATTACTCACCCAACATTCTCTTTGATGATCCCAGACCTGGATTTATGGGTGCAAATAAGACCTCTGCTCACTTGGAGATGGAACAACTTCTGTTGGGCTACTACTTCCTCTAATAAACTCTGCACTTTCAAGAAGACTATGGCTAAATGACGTCCCCCTTCCATTCCTCCTGGAAGGAATTACCTCTGCCTCAGTCACACTAGATTAAGTTAGTTTTATTGTATATACTGAGTTGCCCTCATCTCGAGTGACCGAGCGAGGTGGGGCAGTGGTTAGACACTGGACTCGCATTCGGGAGGATGATGGTTCAATCCCGCGTCCGGCCATCCTGATTTAGGTTTTCCGTGATTTCCCTAAATCGCTCCAGGCAAATGTCGGGATGGTTCCTTTCAAAGGGCACGGCCGACTTCAGAGCCTTACAGAGAGTTGCTCACATCCTACTTGAATGTCCACTCCAATTGGTTCTCCACCTCAAGCACGGTCTTCCAGATTCTTTTATTCTAGTATTGGCAGACAGCTTACGGACAGTTGAACATGTTCTCCATTTCCTCCAAGAAAATAGTTTTTATTCTCAGTTACAATGTTTTAAGCTGCTTTCAGGGCAGATTCAGGTTGGTTGAGTTTGGGCAGCCTCCTGCTGCACACTGGACCTAGGGGTCCCTCAACCCTTCATTTCTATGCCACCTGCCTATCTCTCTTTTAGTCTCTCTACCCTTTATTCTGCTGCCAGCTGCCTATCCCTTTTTTTAAATCCTCTTTTTCTGTAGCAGCCTAGCCTACTTTTAGGAGTGAAAACAGAACCTGAAGACAGAACCTTAAGGATTCCTTATATTTGGTACTAGCTGAGGGTGAAGTAACAGCTGAACAGGTGTTT
Organism: Schistocerca piceifrons; assembly: GCF_021461385.2. Taxonomy (NCBI): domain Eukaryota; kingdom Metazoa; phylum Arthropoda; class Insecta; order Orthoptera; family Acrididae; genus Schistocerca; species Schistocerca piceifrons. Next base: position 207,111,059 of record NC_060145.1, on the reverse strand, counting down.
CTGCTTCCTTTGAAATAGTCAGTCGTTATGCCATCTTTAACACTGACTATAATGGATCAGGACAGTTGTGGGAAGTTTGTCCTCCCACACCCTCTCCTGATTGCATGGCTTTCCCACATTTTATTATTATGGATCATCCAGCTAGAAGGTATTACTTATTCCATTACTCTCTTAGCCCTTGTTGGGTTGGTTGGAGTTTGGATGTGGCTGAGGTTACCCTCGCCATAGATGGACGCTGGGGTGTCCCTTGTCTGTTCTCTTCTGGACAATAGTGGCATGACACATATACTTTTACGTCTCTTTAAATTGTTTCTCCTTTCTGATATCAATATTGCATTCAGTACTTCGATTTTATCACTCCTACATATTAAAACTGTGGTGGGTGACAGGAATTTGGTATTGGGAAAAGGAAGAGAAAGAAATATAGTTGGAGCACATGGCCTGGGGGAAAAGGATGAAAGAGGGCGCCACCTGGTACAATTTTACACAGAGCATAATTTAATCATCACCAATATTTGGTTTAAGAACCATGAGAGGAAAGTTGTACAGGTGGCAGAGATCTTGGTACACTGGAAGATTTCTGATGGATTATATAACGGCAAAACAGAGCTTTATAAACCAGATTTTAAACTAAGAAATTTCTCTTGACGGATGAGTACTCTGACCATAATTTATTGCTAACCAAATGCAGTTAAAAACAGAAGACACTGCAAAGAGTTAAGAAATTTAGGAGATAAGACCTGGATAATCTGAAAAACCCAAAGGTTGTTGAGAGTTTCAGAAGAAACATTAGGCAACAAAGGAAAGGATTACAATAAATGATGAGTGGGCTGCTCTGAGAGATAAAACAGCAAAGGCAGCAGAGAATCAAATAAGTAAAAAGACAAGGCCTGGTAGAAATCCTTTGGATCTCACTGCAGGTATTGAATTTAATTGGCAAGAGGATAAGATATAAAAATCAACAAATGAACCTGTTGAAAAGAGAATACAGATGTCTCAAAAATGTGAAATTGACAGAAAACACTAAATGGGTAACCAGAATGGCTAGAAGGCTGTGGAAGCAATCATGATGTGGGGAAATGTAGATAATGTCTATATGAAAATTAAAGAGACTTTTAGAGAAAAGAGAAGCAGCTTTATGAATATTGAGGGCTTAAACATGAAGCTAATACTAAGCGAAGAAGGGAAATCTGGAAGGTGGTAAGAATATTTAGAGGGTCTATATCAGGGAAACAAACTTGAAGACAATATTACAGAAAGAAAAGATAAAGACCTTAGTCAAAACAAGGCCCCTACAGTAGACAACATTCTGTCAGAACTACTGATATCTTTGGGAGAGCCAGCCTTGCTAAAACTATTCTTCCTGGTGTGCAAGATATTTGGGACAGGAGAGACACTCTCAAACTTCACAAAGAATGTAATAATTTCAATTCCAAAGGAGGCAGGAGCAGACAGATGTGAACACTACCGAACCATCAGGTATGTTTGCAAAATATTGAAAGGAATTATTTCCAGAAGAATAGGAAACCTCATAGAAGGCAACCTTGGGGAAGATCAGTTTGGGTTCCTGAGAAATGTAGGAGCAAATGATCCAATACTGACCCCTCTACTCATCTTGGAAGATAGGTTGAATGAAGACAAATCTGCATTTACAGCATTCATAAATGTAGAGGATGTTTTTGACAATGGTTTCTAGACTACACTTTTTAAAATTTTGAATGTAGCAGGTATAAAACAGAAAGAACAAAAGGTTGTTTACACTTGTACAGAAATCAGACTACAGTTATAATAGTCGCAGGACATGAATGGGAAGCAGCTGTTGAGAATGGAGTGAGACAGGGTTCTAGCCTTTGCCCTGTGTTACTCAATCTGTACATTGAGCAAGCTGGGAGGGATACAAAGGAGAAGTTTGAAAAGAGGATTAAAGTAGAAGCAGAGGGATAAAACATTGAGGTTTGTCAATGACATTGCTTTTCTGTCAGGGACAAAGACAGTACTTAGAAGAGCAGTGAAACAGAATATACAGTGTCTTGAGAAAAAGGATTGTAAGATGAACATCAATGAAAATAAAACAAGGATAGTGGAATGTGGCTGAATTACATTGGCCAATGCTGAGGGAATTAGATTAGGTAATTGGACTGTAAAGGTAGTAGATCAGTTTTGCTATTTGGACAGCAGAATCACTGAAGACTGAAATAGAGAGGATATAAAATGCAGACTGGCAATGGCAAGAAAAGCATTTACAAAAAAGAATAATTTGTTTACAATTAGTATGAATTTGAGTGTGGAAGGTTTTACTGAATTTACTTGTTTGGAGTTTAACCTTTTAAGGAAGTGAAAATTGGGCTGGATTATTGCAATGAATTAATATTGAGGAGATCCCCGAGGTTGTAGAATGACAGAAAACAAGAACTTACAACAGATAGTTACAAAGAAACGGAGATATGCTAATGTACCTTCAACAGACCCCAAGTGAAATGGTCCTCGTGGAGGATAAACAGTTAGGCAAGAAGAAAACAGAAGCTTTTTGAAATGTGATGTAGAAGATGCTGAAGATTACTCTGGTAGATCGAATAACAAATGAAGATGTACTGAATCAAATTGGGGAAAGGAATAAATGTCACAACTTGAATAAACAAAGGGTTTGATTTATAGGACAAATTCTGAGTCATCAAGGAGTAGTCAGTTTAGTAATGGAGATAAGAGAGGACAGTAAAAATTGTAGCGGAAGGTCAGGGCATGAACAGAGTAAGCAGTTTAAAATGGATGTGGTTTGCTGCTGTTCTGCAGAAATGAAGAGGCTTACACCGGGTAGACTAGTATGGAGAGCTGCATCAGATCAGTCTTTGGACTGTGTACCACAGCAAGAACACATACTATTAAAATTCAGTCAGACTTCTAGCTGATGTTACTAACTCCAGCTGGAGTACCTCTTGACCCAGGGATTAATCATCTCACCTACCTACCTACCTGCGTACCTACCCATCCACCTGCTCAACCAACCAACCCATCCATGTTCTTCTGTAAAATACTCCTGTTCTGCATTCCTACATCTCATCTCTCAGATCATAATCCTTGCCCTCCAACTACGAGACCTGTGCTTGTTGGCTCTAAAGGAGGACTTTGTCTGAAAATGAAGGAATTTTCTGATGTTTCCACATCCTTGTTGTTGTTACTCGATGGGGGTGCTGCAACATACTTACTTGAATCCACTAGTCAAGTAGGAAGCGACATGGGATTTTTCAGCTCTAATGACTTTTTGGCGTGCGAGCAGCTTTGTGAAAGGGAATAAGTTGGTGACAGGGTCTAGCTGAGATTTATCAGGTCTCTATGGTTGGAGACAGTACAGAAAGACTCAGGTCTGGCTAGAGAGGTAGGAATGAAGAAACAAGCTTCTGGGTTGGTTTCTTGGTCTGATTTTGTTGCTTCTTCCCAAGTTTACATGTGCGTGTAGAAGAGCACAGACACTGGGTCATAATTTCAGTGAGCATAGAACATAGGTGAGGTTTACTAGATACTCAAATAACTAGAGCAAATAGCCTGCCTGGCCTATGACTTTGACTCAAATCATGAAAAGGAACCAGTTTCCCATTGCTCAGATCAAACTCTCAGGTTCCTTTAATTGTCACACTGTAAGTGATGATCAGTCATAGATACAAGTAAGCCATGATAGACTAACTACCCACAGTTCAGAGATATGTACAGGCAAGATTGCAAGTCCATCTTACCCCTGTACAAGCTTAATTGAATAGATTCTTTGACTCGCATAATTTTCTGCTGTCGGCTGATTGACACCCAAATTTCATCTGCTGGCAGGAACTCTTGAACTCTGCCCTACTTGTGAATAGGTGGCCTCTTTACACTGTGTTGAGGCTGTTTGCTTATAGATGGTATGTGACCTCGCGTCTTTTTTTAACTGCAATTCACAATCAGCTAGCTTGATACCAGTGGTTTCGTAACGCTTAAAATTGGTCTGGCAAAAATGTCAAACGCTTTACATCTTCATTTCCAGGGTCTACTTGTTAAAATGCTTATGAAGATTACTTTTTTGTTTTCTTTTTTTTAACGCATGTTACATACATGAATTCATAGGTTTCTCTTTCCTGTCAGCAAATGAAGAAACATACACAGATTTTTCCTCTTTTTTTATATACATATAAATGGTTATACAAGAGTTTTTTTAGTAGTGCAGTTTATATGTTTATATGCATCCTTGAATCATCAGCATGTACAGTATGTGATCACCTCTTTTCCTTTCGTTCCTCATCTGCAATCCTGTTTATGTGGTGACGAATCACCATGGTTAGAGGATTGCACTTCTCGTGAGATTTTCCCCTGAACTGGATCATAATTTACATGCACCTGCTAGTAACTCCTCTCTTCTTTCCACTTCTGGCATTGGATGCTGGGGGGCCGGCCAGTGTGGCCAGGCGGTTCTAGGTGCTTCAGTCTGGAACCGCGCGATCGCTACAGTCGCAGGTTCGAATCCTGCCTCGGGCATGGATGTGTGTGATGTCCTTAGGTTAGTTAGGTTTAAGTCATTCTAAGTTCTAGGGGACTGATGACCTCAGATGTTAAGTCTCACAGTGCTCAGAGCCATTTGAACCATTATTCTTTTACGTAATCCTAACTTATTTTCTAATTTGTGCAGATGCTGTCCACACTTGTAGGTCCTGCAAGTGAGGTATGTTCATAGATGTGGGGAACTGCCATTCTTTGTCTTCCTTGCTGTCTTTTTGGATTCTAGTCTTGAACTGGAACTTTTTCATGGTCTTGTTAATAGTGGTTAGTGTGTCCCGGAGCAACCATTCAGTTTCTATCGTCTGCTGTGTTTGTAGTATAGTCTGATCAGCATATCCCGTGAATGTCAGTTTTCTTGTTCCCTTCATGATTACATGTATTGGTTCATGACTATCACATAACGAAGTTAATTTTTCCTGTCTGTGGCTACATATATTTCCATTCATTCGCTCCTACAGAGGTCCGAATGCTGCTTTCTTGGTGCAGTTATTTGGAATATACTTCAGTTGTATCCACAGATCTCCCACACTGGGGTTGTGTTGCCTTGTTGTTTTGATCACAAACATGTGTTTGCACATCTTCTGGGTTTGTGCTACTGCTTTGCAATCTAACTGATCCATGTGCATGGCTGCATGTTGTTGCTTGGCATCCTCAGTCAGCAGATTGTCAGCTTCAGGAGCTATATATTCATACCACTCCTTCCCTCCTGTTACTGGAAGTGGTAATACCTTGTATAAATTAAATACTTGATTCTCCACTAATGGAACTTTCAATATATACGCTAGGTATGCAACAATTAAGAATACATCAGATTTGTTATTTGGAGGAACCCATACCTATTCTCCTGTTTGAGGTCTAGGGGGGACTTCTTGTTGCTGATGTCATCCCTGATTATTTGAAGGTAGTCTATTAGCTTCGAGGGATTAATGATACGTGGGGCTAATAGCCCTTCTGTGCACACACAAAGGCTGCCAATTGTTGTTTGTATTCTACTCTTAACTCTTGAAATATCATGATCAATAGTAGCATCTGCTCATTGAATACTGTTTCTAAGGTAATTTGCTGCATCTTCTTGTCTGTTTCATTCTGGATTTTGCTGACTTGTTTCTTGATTTTCTCCGCTCTGGCTTGTAGGATATCAGTTGCTTCTGCTAGTCCTCTTCCATGCAGTTAAAGTAGATTATAACTGATTATGCTAGTATCAGTACCTCCTGGCTTAAGTGCAGTAGTTGCTTCTGTTCCTCTTCCACTTGTTTTATTCTGGTTTCAGTGTACTCAGCATCTTGCTCATTTAAGGTATGAAATAAAACTCCAACAAAGTTCATGAGTCCTCGCTTAGATCATGGTTCATGATGTGCCAGCTGCTTCATCTCGTAGTCTGTCTTTCTGCCATTCTACCACATTCCCTGTTGAGTATCTTTCCATAGTGCCTACCCCTGCTATCCTGGTCAATTTGTCTCTATGCTCTATGGCAGCTTGTGCCATGTGTATCGACTCATTGGCTTTTTTCTCTGGCCTCCGTAAATTTAAGTAGGTCACAATTTTCCACATGTTGCTGGTGTATCTTCCTGTCTGCATCATAGTACATTCCGCGTGAGGTGCGGAACTCCTACATCTGGTAAGCATCCACTTTATACTGGACTGAAGTCGCTGTTGTCCACACGCTTATCAGAAGGGCACCAAGCAGCTTTGATAGTGGGGCCATCTGTAAAGTGAAAGGTATTGTCTTTACTATCTTTATGTTTATGATCCAACTTTGAGTTTCTTACTGTGATCATCTTTTTCTGCCTTCTCCTCTCACTCACTGCTGCTACTAGTGTTAGGCTAATAGAGGCAAAGTGAGTGGGGGGTTGGCCTGTCTTCAAGGACCAATTGCACTGTCTGGCTCACTTGTACCCTGGGTGCACAAGATCTTTCTTCATCTGTTTTTATATATAGTTTTTACCCATTCTCTCCTTCTGTTTTGGAACACTTTACCCGATTTCTTCACAGGCTTACGTGTCTAAAGCTAAAGAATTCTTTTAATCTGTTTGCAAGTACAGTTATTTATTTCGTATTCGTTAACTGGAGTACGACATTTGGTTCATGCATACTTTTACACAGAAAGACCCTCCCCACAGCCTTATTAACATCTTTTACCCCCCTTTTCTCTCACTTTTGTCATATAATAATACTATGTCTGCAATCTTGGGATTTTGTGTTCGATCATAGTATTCCTTGTTTCTTTCATTACATTCCTTGTTAAAATTTCTTGCTATCTGATGAATCTGGCACATCCCTTCCTTTAATTCTGTTACACTACTGGCCATTAAAATTGCTACACCATGAAGATGACGTGCTACAGACGCGAAATTTAACCAACAGGAAGCAGTTGCTGTGATATGCAAATGATTAGCTTTTCAGAGCATTTACATAAGGTTGGTGCCAGTGGCGACACCTACAATGTGCTGACATGAGGAAAGTTTCCAACCGATTTCTCATACACAAACAGCAGTTGGCTAGTGTTGCCTGGTGAAATGTTGTGATGTCTCATGTAAGGAGGAGAAATGTGTACCATCACGTTTCTGACTTTGGTAAAGGTGGGATTGTAGCCTATCATGATTGCAGTTTATCATATCGCAACATTACTGCTTGCGTTGGTCGAGATCCAATGACTGTTAGCAGGATATGAAATCGGTGGGTTCAGGAGGGTGATATGGAATGCTGTGCTGGATCCCAACGGCCTCATATCACTAGCAGTCGAGATGACAGGCATCTTATCTGCATGGCTGTAACGGATCATGCAGCCTGTCTCGATCCCTGGACAACAGATGGGGACGTTTGCAAGACAACAACCATCTGCACGAACAGTTCGACAACATTTGCAGCAGCATGGACTATCAGCTCGGAGACCATGGCTGTGGTTACCCTTGATGTTGCATCATAGACAGGAGCACCTGCAATGGTGTACTCAACGACGAACCTGGGTGCACGAATGGCAAAACGTCATTTTTTCGGACGAATTCAGGTTCTGTTTACAGCATCATGATGGTCGCATCCGTGTTTGGTGACATCGCGGTGAACGCACATTGGAAGCGTGTATTCGTCATCGCCATACTGGCGTATCACCCCGCGTGATGGTATGGGGTGCCATTGGTTACACTTCTTGATCACCTCTTGTTCGCATTGATGGCACTTTGAACAGTGGACTTTACATTTCAGATGTGTTACAACCCGTGGCTCTACCCTTCATTCGATCCCTGCGAAACCCTACATTTCAGCAGGATAATGTATGACCGCATGTTGTATGTCCTGTACGGGCCTTTCTGGGTACAGAAAATGTTCAACTGCTGCCCTGGCCAGCACATTCTCCAGATCTCTCACCAACTGAAAACGTCTGGTCAATGGTGGCCAAGCAACTGGCTTGTCACAATACGCCCGTCACTACTCTTGATGAACTGTGGTATCATGTTGAAGCTGCATGGCAGCTGTACCTGTACAGACCATCCAAGCTCTGTTTGACTCAGTGCCCAGTCGTATCAAGGCCGTTATTGTGGCCAGAGGTGGTTGTTCTGGGTACTGATTTCTCAGGATCTATGCACCCAAATTGTGTGAAAATGTAATCACATGTCAGTTCTAGTGTAATATATTTGTCCAATGAATACCTGTTTATCATCTGCAATTCTTCTTGGTGTAGCAATTTTAATGGCCAGTAGTGTATGTAATCATCAGAGTTTATTCCGTTTTGGCAGCATCCTGCTGTAGGACTGCAAGAATGTTGCATCCTCTGCCAAAAGACTGCTTGAATGGGGTGAATCCATTTGAGGAATGTAGGTTTTATGCTTCATTGCCACATAATGATGTAGGTATTCTGTTAAGGGTGTATGCATTCTTTCAAGTGCACCAGTCATCTGTGGGTGGTATGCACAAGACTGAATCTTCTAAATCTTCAGTAAACGACATACTCTTCTGAGAATGTTACTCAGGAAATTGGTCCCTTGGTCACTCAATAGTACTGGTGGTATTCTGTGATTGCAGATTATTTTCTCCACTAAGACTTGCATTGTTGTATCGGTGTCCTGTTTTGCTATAGGTTCTGCTACAACAAATTTCACAACAGTGTTCTGGAATGTTAGTGTGTATCTGTTCCCTTTCTCTGTTATTTGAAGTGGTCCATTCGTGTCCATATCACAATGAGCGAATACCTGGTTAGGTATTTCAGTCAACACTAAGGGCACTGTACCTTATTTTGCTTAAGTTTATTCTTCCGACAACTCTTGTATGTCTCTCTTCATCTCTCTCCATGATCTGTACCATTTAATGTGGTCATATGTGCAGATGATCCCTTGGTGCCCCCCTAGAGGTGAATTATGAAACTGGTACAGAATAGCTCATTTCTCTCCTTCCCTGATCACTGATTGCTGGTCCTCTTGCTCTTCCTCATCAGCCTCTTCCACACTTTGAATGACTGCAGTAGGGTCTTCTGGCATGTGAGACAATCCATCTGCTACCATATTTTGCAGTCTCTTTTTGTATACAATCTCGAAGTCGCATTCTGCCAGTCTGACTGTCAATTTTGTTTCTCTTGATGAATGATCACTTACCTGCACCAACCATTTCAGTGGTTTCTGACCAGTGCACATGATAAATTTTCTTCCGTACACAAAAGGGTGGTAATGCTTTACTGCCCCCACTATGGCTAGAAGTTCTTGCTCAGTCATATCATAACCTCTCTTGGCGCAGTTCAGTGTTCTGTATGTGAAGGCTATTGGTAAATCCTGTCCTAGTTCTCCTTGACTCAAAAGGGCACCAATCGTTTCCTTGCTTGTGTCTGTGGTGATTATGAATTACTTCATAAAATCAGGATACTGAAAGATCAGGGGGCATATTATTTTCTCTTTTAATTCCCAGAAAGCTGCTTCCTGCTGTATTGACCTCTCATAGTTTGCTTCCTTCTTCAGCAATTCAGGTAATGGTTTTATTATCCAACTGAGGTTCTTGCTGTAGAAGGACACAGTCCCTAGGAAACATTTTAAGTGCTTCATTGCACTGGGTCTTGGATACTCTTTTATTGCATTCACCTTCTGAGGGTTACATGCCCCAAGTAAGTTAATTCCTCCTGGAGGAATTCACACTTTTCAACCTGCAGTTTTAAGTTTTGCAATTGGAACCTTTCAAACACTTCTCCAAGTCTGACATTATGCTCTTCCAATGGAAATCTCAACACGACCACGTATATACAAACATCTTGTGTCCTTGCAATACAGTTAGTACTGTGTTTATCAGCCTCTGAAAAGTGGCTCTGCTATCCATTATTCCCATTCACAGTCTCTTGCAATGTCATTCTGGTGTGGAGAAGGCTGCTTTCTCCCCATCATCTTCCTTCAACAGTATCTGATGATAACCCTTTGCACAGTCCAATGTGGTGAAGTATTTGGCCTTCCCTAAACTATCTGGAGTCTCATCAATCTGGGATGGTGGAAATAGAGCGCTGATGCAGTTGTTATTCAACCTCCGATAGTCTGGAACTACCCTCCACTTCTGCTTCCCTGAAGCATCCAGCTTGTTCAGAATTAATAGTAATGGGAAATTAAACCCACTCATGTGTGGCATAATGATATTTTCCCTTAACATTATATTACTCTCATTTTGGAGGGCCGCCTTTCATGCCTCTGGTAGCTGATACAGCCAGACATTTATCACTTCAGCTTGTGCACCTGGTTTCAACATACTCTCATGCATTACCATCTCTGTGTATGTTAATCTGTCTCGAGGCAAGTAAAATACATCATGGTATGCAGTATATAGCTCAATAATTAAACCCCTTTCTTCTTCATTTAAATCACCCACTCAAATCATTTTCTTTAACCTACCAATTCACAATACTGTCTCATGATCCACAGGGACTATACTGTGTATGTGGTGCTCCTTGCCTTTTTTTATGGAAGGTACTGCATCTTTCTTCACTTTAGGACACTTCAATACAACCTCTTCTTCTGTGGTATTCAGAGTACTCATGACGCATGCACCTATCTGCTCCGTCACAATTGCTGCATCTGTCTGCAACTGCTGCTTTTCCTATATTTCTTCATCCAGGTCTGTAGGCTGTATCCTAATCCTTAAAATCTTTTTCTCTCATGGGCCTATTCGTATAACCTCACTTGGGCTCTCTTTTTTTTTTTTTTTTTTTTTTTCCCCCATCTGCTGCTCAACTTTGTGTCGTGTTTCCCTTAGCTGTGGCACCATTCTGCTTCTGATGTCTTTTGGTCCCTCTCCCTGGAGATCCCTCTCCTCTCTCTGTTCTATCTCTGGCACTAACTGCATTCCTAATTATGCCCTAGTTCTCGCTTCCCATTCATTCCTCTCAGCTGCCTAATGTACAATCCACAGGGCAGTGTTCCTCTCCTCGTGGCTCTCTCTCCCAGTCCGCAAGATTCAACAATTCCACTTCTGTTCTGTCTGTAACTGTAATGGTCAGCACTTAACCCATAACATATTCGTTATGTAACCTATGATTACTTTTTGCTTCTGAAAGAAGTCTCTGCCTAAAATTCCTTCATATGGGGTATCCAGCTCATTCCCTACTACAGGGAACTTGTGCTCCACATACACACACACACACACACATTGCCTTCTATTCTCAACATTAATGTCGCAGCTCTGCATGTATCTATTACTTCTTTAGTGGTCCCATGTAGTTCTGTTTCTCATCGACATCAGTGCCTGCCATACTATCCACTGTGAACTCCTTTATGATGGTAATCTGAGCAGCACTATCTACTACAAAACTATGATATCCGTGCCCCCTTGCTGCACCTTATGCTCACAAAACCATTCTTTCCCTTGCAGTCTACTGAGCATAGCTTTGCGACATGTGTCAACTGCATAGTCGTGCCATCCCTACCTTTCGTGGCTTTTGAACCTTTGTACTTGCTGACCAACTCTTGACATTACCTGTCAGGCTTACTTGTCCTGATTCCTGCAGACACAACTTGCTATGGGTGTCACCTTACCACACAGCCCTGTCTGTATTTGTAGATTACATTGGCATCACACAGTTGACTCTTTGCTTTCTATGACCCTGTGATGATCTCTGCATGATGTGTCATCTCTCCTCCTCAGCAGTGACGGGTGATATGGCTGCATGATGTCTATTTTCCGTACGTGTTTTTCATAATACAGTTCCTTGCATGATGACCTTCTTCCTTACATCTAGAACAATAATCTCTCAGGCAACTGGATTCACCAAATCTTTCTTTGTAAGAGGCAATTGAAGCTTCCTCTGTTAATGCTCAATTCACCACTTATGTTAACATTAAATCCTCTCTTCTCACCGTCGCAACCGTTTTAATCCTCTCATCCTCAAATCCTTGTGTGAATACTGTTCTTACTAGTGTCCCAATTAGAGCTTAGCTCTCCAGAATTTCTGATTCTCTCATTACCTCTGGGACAGCTTTTCAAAGCTGCTGCTGCAAAGTGTCCCCTCAACTTGCTGATTCGGCCATATTTTTTATCCTGTTCTGCCTAATCGAGAATAATATACACTTGTTTCAATCCAGAGTGGTTTTGACACATAGTTATTCAATAGAATTTGCTTCATAACAGCCCAGTTTGTGACAAAATCACGTACGATTAACCTGTTCCATGTGGCTCCCCCAGTCATAGTTTTTACAAATTTTAGAAGTACACTATGAATGTGGCCTGGAGTAAGTTCAAACTCCAAGTCACAATTGTCTTTGAATTCCCTAAGATCATCTTTATTTCCATCAAAAACTTACTTGAATTCAGACAAAGCTATTTGTAGAGCAGGGAACTTACTACCTTCCAGCTTCATATTAGAGGCTCTTTCGTCCTTCCTTGCAGCCTTGTTTCCATGCCATGGTGTGTTTCACTCACCGTGTTTGATGATCGGGTGAATGGCATTGTGTTGGCGTCTCATGAAGGTGAACATTGGAATGCCCACATTGCTGATTCAGCTCTGAACTCAGTTGATGTAACTGCTTGCAATGGCGTCTTCAGTGTTTTTCAAGTCTACCGACTCTCTGGCACCAGAGCTGTTTTGTGCAATGGAACAAGTCAGTGATGGGATCTAGCTGAGGTTTATCAGGTTTCTATGGACGGAGACAATACAGACTGACTCTCCCCCTGTAGGTCCAGGGGTTAGAAGAGGCCCGAGCTATTCCTACCTGTCGTAAGCGATGACTAAAAGAAGTCTCTCATGTTTTGGCCTTTATGTGATGAGACCCTGTAGGGTTTGACCTCCATTTTTCAAAATTTTCCCGAAGAGCGAGCCAATTGAAAAGGGCGCCCTACATGGCGCATAGTGTCCATCATGCACTGAGACCTCTCGCATCCTTCCTTAATGTAGATCTGCACTTCCACCCATTCTCCAGCTGTTGGGTGAGGTCACCCTCCTGGGTGTGTCTTCTTCCATCCTCTGTGTAGTATCACTTTCTGCGCTGTCGGTGATAATGGACTTCCTAGCTCATTTGCACTCATATCCAGCATGGTAGCCAGTCCGTGTGGTGGGGCTGCCATGTACCCTGTTGGTTGTTACCCCCTGACTACACAGGAGTTGCTCTGCTGATGCTGTTAACTCCCCATGTGTGCCAAGGGGCAGATGCCCGTCACCCTTGGGCATCGGGGCTCCTGGCAATGGCAATCCTGCCAGGTGATCAAACACCAGCGGTCTCTAAGCAGTCAAGGTCCAATTTCAATGCTAAGAAATACGACCCTAAATAACCCCCCCCTCCCCCCCTGCCTCACCATGGGAGGAACACCAGGCTAAGGATGGCAGTGAAACTTGTGGAGCATTTAGAGGACAAGTTTGGGGAGGTGGAGGGCTTGTCCAAAATGCGTTCAGGGTTGGTCTTGATCAAAACAGCATCCTCTGCCCAGTCACGGGCACTACTCATGTGTGACAAGCTGGGGGATGTTTCTGTTTCCATCACACCCCATAAGAGCTTAAATATGGTCCAGGGTATCATATTTTACAGGGACCTCATTTTGTAGTCTGACGATGAGTTGCACGCCAATTTAGAGTGGCGAGGTGTCCATTATTTCAAGGTGATGGCCTACCGTTGTGACGTAAAACCATATATCCCTCCCCCGGTGTGGTGCTTTAAGTGCTGGAAGTTCGGCCATACGTCTTCCTGCTGTACTTCCAGCATCATCTGTCAGGATTGTGGGTGTCCTTCACATCCCAATACTCCCTGTGCCCTGCCTCCCATCTGTGTGAACTGCGGAGAGCACCGTTCGCCTTGCTCGCCAGACTGCAGGATTCTCCAGAAAGAAAGAAAAATAATGGAATGCAAGACCCTGGACCGATTGACCTACACTGAGGCTAATAGAAAATATGAAAGGCTACATCCTGTGCATATGACATCAACCTAGGCCGCCGCTACAACAACGGTTCTACCATCTTCCGTTACGCCACATACAGTTGGCTCTCAGAGCTGTCAGGCTCCACCTGCCCACTTGATGGTGGAGGCACTTCCGTCTCTGTTGCTCCTGCACAACTTACTTCAGGAGCAACATCCCCTCAACCATCGGGGACATCAGTCCCCACTTCTCGGCCAGAGAAGCTTAAGTCTTCTTCAGCTCCACTCACCAGGAAGGGATCCCTTGGGTCACACCCTTCCTAGGTTCCTACCAGTGGCAAAGCTGTCACCCACCAGTGGCTGAAGCAACCACAGATAGCTGGTCATAGGGCTTCATGGTCCACCTCAGTCCCTGAGACTGAAACAGTGAAGCCCTCCCAGCTGGGCAAACCTAAGGAGCAGCGAGAGAAACCTAAAAAGAAAAAGACCTCCAAGAACCAAGGCACTGTGGTGGCACCCACACCATCACTACCTATAAGCTCTGTGTCTGAGGATGATATGGAGCTTCTGGCATCTGCTGAGGACCTAGATCTCTCTGGACCCTCAGACACAGTGGATGTCAATCGCACAGATACTCATCCGGTAGTAGCAGGTGACCCTGAGGCGTAGACTGCCTCATTGAGTGTTTAATGCCTTCCCAGTCTCAGGCTCATGTAATCCTCCAGTGCAATAGCGGCAGTTTTTTCCACCACCTGGCTGAGCTATGGCAACTGTTAAGCTTTATACCAGCTTTCTGCATTGCCCTCCAGGAAACCTGGTTCCCAACAATGTGGACCCCTGCCCTCCGCAGCTATAAGGGATATTACAGGAACCGTAGCGATTATAATAGAGTGTCAGGTGGAGTTTGGGCCTATGTCCTGAACTCAGTATTTCATGAACCTGTGCCCCTTCAAACCCCTCTTAAAGCTGTGGTTGTCAGGATAAGAACGACACAGGAAATAACTTTCTGCAATGTATACCTTCCTCCAGATGGTGCTGTACCCCTGACTGTATTGGCTGTACTGACTGATCAACTCCCTAAATGTTTCCTACTTTTTGCAGATTTTAATTCGCATAACCCCTTGTGGGGTGGCGCCATGCCTACTGGCCAAGGCAGGGGGGTTGAAAATTTACTGACACAACTTGACCTCTGCCTCTTAAATACAGATGCCTCCACACATTTCAGTGTGGCACATGGCACATATTCGGCCATTGATCTCTCGGTTTGCAGTCATGGCCTTCTCCAATCTATCCACTGGAGAGCACATGATGACCTGTGTGGTAGTGACCACTTCCCCATCTTCCTGTCACTCCCCCAGAGTCATGCCTATGGATGCCTACTCAGATGGGCTTTAAACAAGGCAGACTGGGAAGCCTTCACCTCTGCTGTCACTGCTGAATCTCCCCCACATGGTGCCATCAATGTTGTGGTTGAGCGGGTCACTACAACGATTGTTTCTGCGGCGGAAAAAGAGATCCCTCGTTCTTTAGGGTGCCCCCGGTAAGAGACAGTTCCTTGGTGGTCGCTGGAAGTTGCTGAGACAAGTAAAGAGCGTCAGCAAGCTCTACAATGACATAAGCGGCACCCTTCCCTAGAGCACCTAATAGCCTTTAAGCGACTCGGTGACCGCATTTGCCAGCTTATAAAACGACGGAAACAGTGGTGTAGGGAGAGGTATGTGTCAACCACTGGGTGCCATACGTCACCTTTCCAAGTCTGGACGAAGATAAGATGTCTTTTTGGGTACCAGACTCCAACAGGTGTCCCTGGCACTAACATCAATGGCGTGTTATCTACCGACACACAAACATGATTGCCAAGCACTTTGCTGAGCACTGTGCTCGAGCCTGTGCATCAGAGAACTACCAACCCCCCCCCCCCCCCCCTCCCCCTCACCAGCCTTTCGCACCCTCAAACTTTGGATGGAAAGAAAAGTCCTCTCGTTCACTACATGCCACAGTGAACCCTATAATGCCCCATTTGCAGAGTGGGAGCTCCTCAGTGCCCTTGCACATTGCTGGGCCAGATCGGATCCACAGTCAGAGATGAAACATCTCTCATCTGACTACAAGCGACATCTCCTCATCATCTTCAACCTGATCTGGTGCAATGGTGTCTTTACATTGCAGTGACGGTAGAGCACCATCATTCCGGTGCTGAAGCCCGGTCAAAACCCACTTGATGTGGATAACTACAAGCCCATCAGCCTCATCAGCTTTCTTTGCAAGCTGCTGGAATGTATGATGTGTCGGTGGTTGGATGGGGTCCTGAAGTCATGTGGCCTACTAGGTCCATGTCAGGGTGGCTTCCTCCAGGGTCGCTCTACCACTGATAATCTTGTGTCCCTCGAGTCTGCCATCTGAACACCCTTTTCCAGATTCCAACATCTGGTTGCCATCTTTTTTGATTTGCTTAAAGCATACAACACAACCTGGCGACATGATATCCATGCCATATTTTATGAGACGAGTCTCTGGGACCCACTCCTGATTTTTATCCAAAACTTCCTGTTACTCTGTACTTTCTGTGTCCAAGTCAGTGCCTGCCATAGTTCCCCCCGTATTCAGGAGAATGGCTATCTGCAGGGCTCCGTATTGAGTGTGTGTCTATTTTTAGTGGCTATTAATGGTCTAGCAGCAGCTGTTGGGCCATTGGTCTCACCTTCTCTGTATGTGGATGACTTCTGTATTTTGTACTGCTCCTCCAGTACTGATGCTGCTGAGCGGCACCTACAGAGAGCTTTTCAGAAGGTGCAGTCATGGGCTCTAGCCCACGGCTTCCAGTTTTCAGCCACAAAGTCATATGTCATTCATTTCTGTCGGTGTCACACCGTTCATCCAGAACCAGAACTTTACCTTAATGACGGTCCACTCACTGTAGTGGAGACATATCGATTCTTAGGACTGGTTTTCGACGCCCAATAGACTTGGCTACCTCACCTTCGCCAGCTTAAGTGGAAGTACTGGCAGACCTCAAAGCCCTCCACTGCCTGAGCAACACAAACTGGGGTGCAGAATGCTCTACACTGCTGCAGCTCTACGGAGCCCTAGTTCAATCCTGCCTTGATTGTTTGTGTGAACCCCAGAACATGTCGGAATCCCAGGCAATGAACTTGCCAACAGGCTACGCTGAAACTGCTTCTGGAGATGGGCATCTCCAAAATTGACTTGCATTCTGTCTTGCGCCTCAGGGTTTTTCAGCTTTGGGAGACAGAATGGCATAACAGTACACACAACAAACTGCATGTCATTAAGGAGACTACGAATGTGTGGAAGTCTTCCATGTGGTAATCTCTTGGGAATCAGTTGTCCTCTGCCAGCACCGCATTGGTCATACGTGGCTAACACGTGCTACCTCCTCCATCGTGAGGACCCACCTAGGTGTCGCTGTGGCTCACAAATGACGGTCGTCCACTTCTTGCTGGACTGCCCACCTTTCTTTTAACTTTCTCAGCATCCTACCTTCAGTGTTGGGCAACAATGCTTAAACAGCAGTTTTAGTTTTACATTTTATTTGTGTGTGTGTGTGTGTGTGTGTGTGTGTGTGTGTGTGTGTGTGTGTGTGTGGTTTTTTTTTCCATTCTTGTGGTTTTCACCTTTGTTCTAGCTGTGTTCTGTATGTCTTGATTATTTTACTCCCACCTTTGTGGAATTATTTTAATCGGAACGAGGGACCAATAACCTAGCAATTTGGTCCATCCTCCTCCCCCCACCCCCTTTTTAAATCTACCAGCCAACAAACAGAAAGACTCTCTGGTTCTGGCTAGGGAAGTAGGAATGAAGAAACGAACTTCTGGGTTGATACCTTGGTCTGATTTTATTGCTTCTTCCCAAGTTTCATGAACATGTGCGAAAGTACAGACACTGGGTCATAATTTCATTAATGTAGAACATAGATGAGCCTTACTAGATACTCAAATTACTGGCCTAACACTTTGGCTTGAATCGTGAAACGGAGCCATTTTCTTATTGCTCAAATCGAATCTTCAGGTTACGTTACATTACACATTGTAAGTGACAGTCCAGAGGCATGTACCAGCAAGAATGGAGATCCTTCTTAGTAAACAAGGTCAACTGAATAGATTCTTTCACTCACAGAATTTTCTGCTGTTGGCTGACAGACAACCAAGGCTTGTTTGCTGGCAGGAACTGTCGAACTGTTGAATTCTGCCCTGTGTGTCAATTGATGGCCTCTTTGTATTGCGTTGGTGTTATGTACTTATAAATGGTCTGTCACTGCATCACATATTTAACTACAATTCTTTATCAGCCAGCTTGAAATCAGTGATTTCTTAATGCTCGCAACTTCATATTAGTCTGGTGAGACTGTCAGGCACTGTACGTCTCCATTAGGTTTCCAAGCTCTATTTGTTAAAATTCTTACCAAGATGACATTATTATTATTTCTTTCCTTTCTCAGACATTATGTCTGGTTAAAAATGGAAAGTGAAGCAGAGCTTGATCAAGCGTTACTTCCTTTTAACTGTACGGTATATGTTACATTGCATTTAGGAACTTTCGGGTAATTGAACATGTAACAATAATTAGATTTCTGTAGTTGTATATATACGTTTGGATGTAGCTGTATTGCATTGATGTACTGGTGGATATTGTGTGGTATGACTCCTGTAGTTGATAGTATAATTGGTATAATGTCAACTTTATCCTGATGCCACATGTCCTTGACTTCCTCAGCCAGTTGGATGTATTTTTCAATTTTTTCTCCTGTTTTCTTCTGTACGTTTGTTGTATTGGGTATGGATATTTCGATTAGTTGTGTTAATTTCTTCTTTTTATTGGTGAGTATGATGTCTGGTTTGTTATGTGGTGTTGTTTTATCTGTTATAATGGTTCTGTTCCAGTATAATTTGTATTCATCATTCTCCAGTACATTTTGTGGTGCATACTTGTATGTGGGAACTTGTTGTTTTATTAGTTTATGTTGTATGGCAAGTTGTTGATGTATTATTTTTGCTACATTGTCATGTCTTCTGGGATATTCTGTATTTGCTAGTATTGTACATCCACTTGTGATGTGATCTACTGTTTCTATTTGTTGTTTGCAAAGTCTGAATTTATCTGTTGTGGTATTGGGATCTTTAATAAAATGCTTGCTGTAATATCTGGTGTTTATTGTTTGATCCTGTATTGCAATCATGAATCCTTCCATCTCACTGTATATATTGCCATTTCTTAGCCATGTGTTGGATGTGTCTTGATCGATGTGTGGCTGTGTTAGATGATACGGGTGCTTGCCATGTAATGTTTTCTTTTTCCAATTTACTTTCTTTGTATCTGTTGATGTTATGTGATCTAAAGGGTTGTAGAAGTGGTTATGAAGTTGCAGTGGTGTAGCTGATGTATTTATATGAGTGATTGCTTTGTGTATTTTGCTAGTTTCTGCTCATTCTATAAATAATTTTCTTAAATTGTCTACCTATCCATAATGTAGGTTTTTTATGTCGATAAATCCCCTTCCTCCTTCCTTTCTGCTTAATGTGAATCTTTCTGTTGCTGAATGTAAGTGATGTATTCTATATTTGTGGCATTGTGATCGTGTAAGTGTATTGAGTACTTCTAGGTCTGTGTTACTCCATTTCACTACTCCAAATGAGTAGGTCAGTATTGGTATAGCATAAATATTTATAGCTTTTGTCTTGTTTCTTGCTGTCAATTCTGTTTTCAGTATTTTTGTTAGTCTTTGTCTGTATTTTTCTTTTAGTTCTTCTTTAATATTTGTATTATCTATTCCTATTTTTTGTCCGTATCCTAGATATTTATAGGC
Organism: Schistocerca piceifrons; assembly: GCF_021461385.2. Lineage (NCBI taxonomy): Eukaryota > Metazoa > Arthropoda > Insecta > Orthoptera > Acrididae > Schistocerca > Schistocerca piceifrons. The sequence goes on along the minus strand of NC_060145.1, from coordinate 207,091,415 downwards.
ATCTGTTTTTTCCATCGCTTCTATGCAGTCGCTGTGGTTATCCAATATGTAATCTTCTTGTTTAGTGTGTTTTCCCTTCACTAAGATATTTTTCTTACATTTGTCTGTTCCAAAAGCCATATTTATATTATTGCTGAATGCTTATGTTATCTTTAGTAATTGGTTGAGTTGTTGATTTGTTGCTGCCAGTAGTTTTAGATCATCCATGTATAGCAAATGTGTGATTTTGTGTTGGTATGTTCCAGTAATATTGTATCCATAATTTGTATTATTTAGCATGTTGGATAGTGGGTTCAGAGCAAGGCAGAACCAGAAAGGACTTAATGAATCTCCGTGGTATATTCCACACTTAATCTGTATTGGCTGTGGTGTGAATTTGTTTGGATATTAAGTGTGGTTTTCCAATTTTTCATTACTATGTTAAGGAACTGTATCAATTTAGGATCTACTTTGTATATTTCCAATATCTGTAGTAACCATGAATGGGGTACACTGTCAAAAGCTTTTTGGTAATCAATGTATGCGTAGTGTAGTGACCTTTGTTTAGTTTTAGCTTGATATGTCACCTCTGCATTTATTGTCAGTTGCTCTTTATATCCTCGTGCTCCTTTGCAACAGCCTTTTTGTTCTTCATTTATAATTTTGTTCTGTGTTGTATGTGTCATTAATTTCTGTCTAATGACTGAAGTTAATATTTTGTATATTGTTGGTAGGCATGTTATGGGGTGATATTTTGCTGGGTTAGCTGTGTCTGCTTGATCTTTAGGTTTCAGATAGGTTATTCCATGTGTAAGTGTATCAGGGAATGTGTATGGGTCTGCAATGTAACTGTTACATAATTTAGTTAGATGTGAATCTGTTGAGGTGAACTTCTTTAGCCAGAAATTTGCTATTTTATCTTTTCCAGGGGCTTTCCAATTGTGAGTAGAATTAATTGCTTGGGTGACTTCATGTTGCAAAATTACCACTTCAGGCATTTGTGGTATCATCTTGTATGTGTCTGTTTCTGCTTGTATCCACCATGCATGCCTGTTATGTTGTACCGTGTTTGACCATATGCTGCTCCAGAAGTGTTCCATGTCTGTCATGTTTGGTGGATTGTGTATTTTAATGTGTGTGTTATCTATTGTCTGGTAAAATTTCTTTTGGTTTGTGTTGAAGTGTTCCGTGTCTGTTATGTTTGCTGGATTGTGTATTTTAATGTGTGTATTATCTATTGTCTGGTAAATTTTCTTTTGGTTTGTGTTGAATGTTTGGTTTTGTTTCCTTCTATTTTCACTTTTTTTTGTATCTTCTAAGTTGTTTGGCCAAGGCTTGTAATTTCTGCTTCTTTTCATCTAATTGCTCTATTGCTTCTTGTTGTGAGATTTTACCTAACCTTTTTCGTTTTTTGTCTGATATTTCATTTCTTATAAATTGTGTTAGCTGTCTGATGTCTTTTCTCAGTTTTTCTATTCTTCTCTGTAGCCTGTGTTGCCACGCTGGTTTTGTGGGTTTCTTCTGTGTGTTGGTTGGTTCTGATCTCTGCCTAGTGTGTATATTTAGTGTAGTGAGTGCTCCTATATAAACCAGTAGTTGTAACTCTTCCATAGTTGTATTTTCATGTATTTTGTTGTGTATGATTGTGTTGATAGTTGTTATTGTTGTTTCGACTTGTGGGTTATTTGGTGGTCTATGCAAGAATGGTCTAATGTCTGTATTTGTGTCTTTGTATTCTATGTGTGTCAGCTGAAATTTTTCTTCTGTATCTAACATGTGTGTCACTTCGTGTTCTATTTGTGCTTGTTCTGGTGGCTGTCTTAAGATTTCGTTTTCCTCTGATTGTTTAATTGATGCGTGTTGTTCTTTGTTTGTTTGCTCTGGGATGTTTGAGTCCATTACTGTATTTTATTCTTCTGATTACACATTATTTTGTTCCAGTATTTGTTGTACTTGTTGTTTGATGTTTTCTAATTCTGACTGGGGTATCCTGTTATTTTTGATTATTACGCGGATCTGATCAGCTAGTCATTGTTCTGTTAAAAATTTTAATTCTGGGTATCTGGTAATAAATGTTGTGTATACTTGTGATCTGTATCCAGTTGTGTTGGTTCCTAAGTTTGTTGCTTGGTAATAACAGAACATGAGATGTCGATTAACTTCATCTGACCATCTCATCCTCTGTCTTTGTTTTCCTTCTAGAGTGGTTGCAGGAAGCATATCCTGCAAAACACCTCTATTTGGATTTAAATCATTTTCCGTGTGGCTAGCAGTGTCATTACCATTGTGGACAGGCATAGGGTTCAAGCGTCGTCCCCGACCATGACAGCAATTGTCCGAGGCTTCATTAGTTCTGTCCTGAACCAACTAATCACACTAAAAGAGGGGTTAGCCCTGTTAGTGGCTTGTTCTTTTCGTCGCCTTTGTTGACTGGCAGAACATACTGGAGGCCTTTTCCCGGGCCTCCACGGGGATTATTATTATTATTATTATTATTATTATTATTATTATTATTGTGGTGTGCATACTGTAAGACCTTCAGTACACACACCGTCAGATTATTTGACTTGTTGCTCTAACGAAGTAGGTGAGAGTCAGCAATATGTCTCGTGGTCTTATCGTGGCGTGTTTATCTTCTGCCGTTAGGTCAGACAATAGAAATGCCACTTGCCCGCTTAGAGTAGCAGATTGACGGTGACCTACTTTAAACAGAACTTGATTAATTTTCACACACATTTATTAAAATAATAAAAAGCATAGAAATTACTTAACTTGATTCTGGATGCTGTTTACAATTGACAATCTGAAGTTCCTTTGGTCTTGGTTCGTTAATCTTATTCTCACATATCTCTGCTACTTAACAAAGTGTCTATTCATTTATCTTCATGGCTATGTACAGGAATATGATGATCTTATTAGGCGCAGACTGAAACTTGTCTACAGACTAATGCAGACTGACTAATCGGAGGTCTGTACACTCGTTATAATACCTCGAGCGTTCAGGTATCACTGCGTGAGTGTGATCCGTGAGGAGAAATGGTTCTACGTTAGCAGCAATCTCATTGGTTGTGTTACATATTAATACACAGATCGGCAGAAGCAGAATTTAGTCAGTCTCTAAGACAGCGCCATCTCGTTGTGCGGAGACGGACGAGCGCTGTTGTGCTTAGCGGGGCGCACTCTGTTGGGAAAGTTGTGTACGCGCTGACTACGCAGAACTATGTACACAACAATTATTATTATTATTGTTGTTATTATCATTATTTTTTCATATACATATTATATCCCATTGTGGAATTTCCTTCAAAGTGTACTGCCTTGTGGCTTTCCTCCCTTTCTACAATTCAGAGTTGTAGCTTCAGTTATTGTATGAATATGTGTATATACACAGTGATGTGTAGTCTACTGATGTGATTCACTTTGAATAGTGTGCATGCACAATAGCTTGCATTGAGTGGCCAAGAAGTGGAGGATAAGGGAGAGAATGCTACTTCATATGCCATTAGTAATGGAGGATTGGAGTGTACAACATTGTGTTGCTTCAGTTCATCATTATTAAGTAATTAAGTCTGTCTCAGAAGCGTGAACATTTTCTAGAAGATACTTAAATGTTGGTCGATGTGGTCAGATGATGAAATACCAAACTGACTTTGGTGAAGAAGTTTGAAGACAATAGTAGGATGTTTGATGTGAAGCATGGAGCCCCAAGAGCAGAGTACATACACAAAAGCTTGCAGATTGCATTGTTTCTGATCCTGATCAATATCTAAAGATGGTGATATGACAGATTGTTAGTCAGAGAGGCAGTTTCATCTCACATTCCAACTGAAATGGAGACTAATCCAGGGAGTATCATGTAAAAATGTCAAGGTGTTTTTGTCATACTTTGAAGAAAATTCTCCAAGAGTCGCAATAATATTTAATAGTCACAAAATTAAATCTGTGTTTCATCCACATGTGAAACTGAGAACCTTGCCTGGGTTATGTCCAAGATGATTTAAGTATTACGAAACAGGATGTATATAAGATGCTATTTCATTTTGGAATGTCGTGCAATGGGCAGACAAATTGTGAATGATGGTACCACTTAGGGAAATGGCAGCAAGGGGTGGAGAGGAACACTGCGTACACTTGGTGTGTGTGCCTGCAGGTCTCATTCATTATGTTGAAGAGGCTGTTCTGGGGGCCATTGAGGGAACAAGGTGCAACCAACTACAGAGTGTGGTGTACATTGGAACAAACGATGGCTATTATCTGGGCTCTGAGGTTATACTTTAATAATTCCAGTGACTATCAGAGGGGGTTGAGAATACCAGCCATGCTCACAAAGTTTCAGTGAAGCTCACAATCTGCATTGTTGTCCCCAGAACAGGTCGTGGCCCCCCCGGTTGGTGGTCAAGTGGAAGGCTTGACTCTGACCATTCTGTGGCAACCTAGGCTGTTACTTCGTAGAGTTGCATCGTAGGGTTGGGAGCTATAGGGTCCCCCTAAATAGATCAGATGTGCACTATACAACAAAGGCAGCTACCCAAGAGGCTGGCTGTGTGTGGGGCACCCACAAGGTAATAGGCATTACAAGACTTGGATGAACATTTGTACGATTTTTTGCACTAACTAAATGAACCTATGATGAAATGAGCTGCTCTCTTTTGGATCTTCTGCATGTACCAAGCCTTTCTGGTAAAAATCCCAAATAATGAGCAGTAATTGAGTATCAGTTGAACAAGGGTTTTGCAAGATATCTTCTCTACCGGTGGACTACCTTTCCTGGGGATTCTTCTGTTGCATCTCTCGAACACATTTAAAACAGCAGTCAGTTGTCAACAAACTCTCATCACAATAATGGTAAGTCATCGGTGGAATCTAAGTAATGGGAGGAGTAATGCTAAAAACTCACTTTGTGATTGAGATGGATGGTGGATAGGCACATAATCAAGTTGGGATTGTATTGTATTTTTATTGGTCCTCTTGTCTACATAAGTAATTTAAGCATTAGATACTGACTAAGTTAGTTTATGTACTGAATAGTGCATATATAAAGATATATATAAACACATTATTCATACAATCCTCATTTGTATGCGTACACTCTTAAATTACAATACTAAATTAGAAATCTATACATGCACATCACTAAAGTCTAGATCACGGCCAGCAGCAATCACAGCAATACTTATCTACTGCTCATGGGTTGGCAACGTGTCAGTTTCTCATAACCAATAGGATGATCCTTTGACATAACCAGTGAGAGGCAAGAAGAGAGGCAATGTGTTTCTAGCACCGAAGTTGAAATCGTTGTCTTGTTTCCTATTTTTCGATGTATTAGTAAGTTTCAAAAGAAATATTTTGTGATTGTGGCAGCAAGTACTGTAAAGTGGACTGATTTAAGTGATTTAGTCCTGCATGGCAACATCTTCCATAGGTGCGTGGCTAATGGATTAATTGCAGAGACACAAAAGTGTATCAAATGTGGTGGTGAAATGACCATGGAATTGATCGGCACAAGCACACTGAGTAAGTGGATAAATGTTTTTTAATTAAATCATGGGAGAAGGTAGGTGGGTCAATGTTTATTCATAACAGAGTCACACATTCAATATATTAATAAACATTGATCTGCCTATCTTGTCCCCTGATTTAATTAAAAAAGTGTTGATCCACTTTCATCTTCCCATGGTTTAATTAAAAACCATGGATCCACTTACTCAGTGTGACCACACAGATCAATTGTGTAGCAACACAGAGCAGAGAAATATTTCATTGCTTTTTCAAATACATCATAGGTTGCGATGCTGTCCTTGGTTTGCAGATACTAGCACAGTTTAAATAGCTGTGATTCAAACAATGAGCAGTTCAATTTATAATCCTTGTTTACAGCAATGTTTCACCTGTTCTTCCAGATTTATTTTTTTGAAACATGTCTGCCTGCTGCTCTCTCATTGACTGCATAAAACTAACAGCTGACATGCCTTCTTTTGCTCCCATCATACCTCACAGCAAGTGCTGACAACATTCCTGAACAAAACATGTAAGTACGCCCCTGACCCTATTCGAGACTTTTACTCGTGCATACTCTACACTTAGGAGTGTTGTTGCTGCAGTAAGTAGACACCGACAGAGATGAGCCTATGTATACATTTATAGTAGTCATTGTATAATATATCTTATACATTTAAATACTTATCAATAGAGTAAAATCAGTGCTTCTGAAACCTGTGTTTTCACTATTTTAGAAGAGAATGTAATTTGTGATTCTTTACAGTATATGGCTTGTTTTGAGGGAGAACAAGCTAAAACATCCATCTAACTTTCTGATCAGGGGGACCTTATTCACCATCTCTGACACTCTTGCTGTTGATGGAAGGGAGTAAAGTATGCACTTGTAAAAATATCTGATTATTTCCTTTCTGCACTTGTAAAAATATCTGATTATTTCCTTTCGGAACAGAAGGTAATAACAGACAATGAAAACATTTTAAAATGCAAACTGAAGTCATATTTGCTTATAGCTCCAATTAAATATGTGAACATTTGAACAAGGCCAGTTAGGTCCAAAACTGTTTGCTATTCACGTTCTCTCCAATGTTACAATGGAGCTATCACTAGAAATTCTCGTTCTGCTTGTCACTGTCTAGTGTAGTAAATGCAGGGCTTCAGGCAGTAATGAGTTAAAATGCAGAATCTCTATTGTTGAAGTCTTTCATGTGATACATATCACACCTCCTCCATAATGGCAGTCCCAGGAGGATGATACTGGGAATCTAATACTGGTATTCTTACACTTCATGCTTCTGTGTTAAGTTAGTGTTCTGTTGCTTTATGTAGTATGTTCTGGCATGTATGAGGATGATATTCATCACATCAGTCTTTCACTATGGGATCTACATCTATTCTCTGCATACCACTGTGAAGTGCATGGCAGAGGGTACATCTCATTTTTTCCTATTTCATTCACATATGTAGTATGAAAAAATGATTGTTTAAATCCCTCTATGTTGTCTGTAATTAATCTAATCTTGTCCTCCCTTTGGGAGTGATAGGTAGGGGATTGTAGAATATCCCTGCAGTCATCATATAAAGTCAGTTCTTGAAATTTTGTTAGCAGACTTTCTCGAGATAGTTTCCATCTATCTTCACGAGTCTTCCGGTTCGCTTCTTTCAGAATCTGTGTGACACTCTCCTGTGAGTCAAACAAACCTACAACCACTCATGCTGCCCTTCTCTGTATACAGTCAATATCCTCTGCCAGTCATGTTTTGTATGGGTTGCAAGAGTGATTTATAAGCAATCTCCTTTGTAGGGTAATTGCATTTCCCTAGTACCCTACTAAGAAACTGTATACTGCTACCTGCTTTACACATGACTGAGCCTATGTGATCATTTAGCTTCATGACCCTGTTATGTGGTACACCAAAGTATTTGTGTGAGTTTAGAGGCTTCAACTGTGAGTCACTAATATTATATTCATATGATACTATATGTTTTTTGTTTTGTGACATATACAGTTTTACATATGTGAATATTTAAAGCAAGCTGCGACCATTGCACCACTTTGAAATTTTATCAAGGGCTGACTGAATATTTGTACAGTTTCATTCAGACTGCATTTCATCATAGATAACTGCATCACCTGTGAAAAGTCTGAGGTTACTATTAATATTGTCCACAATATCATTAATATACAACAGCACGACGCCCAACACGCTTCCCTGGGGTAAGCCCAAAGTTACTTTTAAATCTGACGATGACTCTCCATACGAGGTAACATGCTGCTCTTCCATGCCAAGAAATTCACAATCCAGTGATATCTATTGTCTGATACCCCATATGACCAGAGTTCTGATAATAAGCATAGCTGTGGTACTGAGTCAAATGTTTTTTGGAAATTGAGAAATCCTGCATCTGCCCAACTGTCTTGATCCATGGCATTCAGGATGTCATATGTGAGAAGAATGCAATCTAGGTTTCACGTGATCCATGTTTTCAAAATCCGTGCTGGTTGGCATGGGGGAGGTTGTTCTGTTCAAGATACCTCATTATGTTTGAAGTCACAGTATGTTCTAATATTCTATAACAAATGGATGTCAAGGATGCTGATAGTAGTTTTTGTGGACCATTTCTGCTACACTTCTTGTAGACAGATGTGACCTGTGCTTTCTTGCAACTACTGGGCACAATTTTTTGTTTGAGAGAACTACAATAGATATAGTTAACAGAGGGGGTAACTCAGTTGTGAACTGAATAAGACAAGATCTTATAAGGATTCCATCAGACCCTGGGGATTTGTTCAATTTTAATGATTTCAGCTGTTTCTTGATGCCACAGAAAAATCACACTTTACCTCCAGAAGACTGATTGCTGAACATTTCAAGTGAGAGTTTGATAATTATTTAAATTTCTTAGAAAAGTGCTTGTACACCAGGGCTTCACAACATACGTGCTCGCGGAGCAAGCTGTGAGCAGCAAGGCGCGAGCACGGAGCAGCGCGAGCACACTACCCCCCACTACCGGACCAGAGCGGAGAGTGGGGAAAGTCACGTGGGGCACACAACAGCTGCCGTCAGTCAATGTAAATCCGCGGCCACCTGCAGGGATATCACTCACGAATTATTACTGCGACAAATGAAACAAATAAAGGAGAATGTACACATGCCACATAATTTTATTAGCTTAGTGTATACCTCTACATTCGCATTAATTTGTGAACTGTTACACAATAAAAGGTGTCACTGAAGTGTGGGATTCTCGGTTATCTTGTACTTTTTGCCCTTTACAATTGTGTCTATGTTTGGAGTAATTGTTCTTGTGCATTTTAGGCACAGCGTGCAGTTTAAATTTCAATCAGATAATGCGTTTCTCAAGCGTGTCTTGTTACATTTCATTGCAGAGATCAGTTGTTCACAAACATACGTGGAACCGAACATTGATATTATTGTAGCAAACGAGGAAATCTATTCTGAGGGAAGTGTCTGTAGAATTCCAAAATGTTATTCTTGTTCTGAAATTTGTCTCTGTATTCTCTGTCACACTGCAGGTCAATAATTTCTTGCTGCAGCTCAGGACGAATCTCTTAAATATTCGCTGAATATGGAGAGAACAGATTAAAATCACTGTCTAGTGCTGTCAGATCTTGAAAGCGCTGATCAACTAAACTATGTGAATAACGTTCACCGTCTTTGTGAACATCTTGCATGGATGATAATTTAGGAAAATGAGCTAGGTTTCCTGTTTCCAGCTGACTCACCCAAAGTGTAAATTTCATTTAAAAGCTCATATTCGATCTATGAAATGAGTAATTAGCAGATCTTTACCTTGTAGTAAAATGTTCAAAGCATTCAGATGGATAGTTAAATCTGCTAAGAACGCGAGATCACATTCAAACGTGTGCGCACATTTCCCCTCCCTCCCTACTCTGCGACCTTGCACCTGCTTGCTAGCACGTGCCTGAGCAGACGCGAGTAATCGCGCTCAAAACCAGCCAGTTGTTAAGCCCTGTTGTACACTATTCCCAATCAGCAACATTTTTACTACCCATATTGGATGTGTTTGAAGTTTAAATGATTGCCCTGCTGAAACTGTGTTTCTCTGAATCTTTATAGAGCATGCATATTTAGATACAGAACATAATACTGTATTTTAATTACAGCAGTCTTTAAGCTTTCTTTAAAACATTACAAATTTACCAAACTTCCTGTTCAGTAGTTATAGATATATTTCCCCCTTCCGTTTCAAACCATCATGTAGCCACAGTTTTATAGTACTCCTTGCTAAAGTTTCCTGTTTATGATAAAATGTTCACAATAACTGATGTTTTATTGATATTCAGGAACTTATTATTCAACTTTCATGCACAACACTTTTAGTTATAGAATGCCAAATCATTATATATAACAAGAACAACTGGTAACTGGTTTTTCCTATCCAACTAAAATATTGCATACTATAGCTTTAAGAAATCTGGACTGTGTACACAAAAAAAACAGAAACTTCAGAGTTGGAAATAATCACTGCAGGTGTACCTCAAATAGAATGTGCATTGAATCTGAACTAGAGTGACATCAATCTGTGGCTGGGAGGAAGGTGTATAAATGTATTAATTTTATGGATAGGAGCTTACCAGAGGATACACAGAACAATTTCTTACTAAATAAAACTCAGAACTACTGAAAAACTATGTTTATTAATTACTGTAGTAATGCAACCACTTTATAACAGGTTCCTACTGCCTACCATATTTGTAACAGAGAAAGTATAGTTTGTAACAATATTACGAAAAGGAAAGTTGCTACTCACCATATAGCAGAGACGCTGACGTCTGTTTAAGACAGTGTTATTACTCAGGGAACATACACGTTGAAAGCTCCGATGATGGCTGTTAATCAGTTGAAATCAATTTGCAAAAGTAAATAAAGAAAACATGATTTGTGATTGGTTGCTGCTTATTTGGTAATTTTATGGTTTACAGTCGCTGCACAACTTGGGAACCATATGGAACCCCCCATTCAGAAATGTAGGGTTTCAAAGGGATCGAATGAAGGGTAGAGCCAAAGGTCATAATACATCTGAAATGTAAAGTCCACTGTTCAAAGTGCCGTCAATGCGAACAAGAGTTGACCGAGATGTGTAACCAATTGCACCCCATACCATCACGCCGGCTGATACGCCAGTATGGCGATGACGAAACCATGCTTCCAATGTGCATTCACCGCGATGTTGCCAAACACGGATGCGACCATCATGATGCTGTAAACAGAACCTGGATTCATCCGAAAAAATTCGTGCACCCAGGTTGGTCGTTGAGTACACCATCACAGGCACTCCTGTCTGTGATACAGTGTCAAGGGTAACCGCAGCCGTGGTCTCCGAGCTGATAGTTCATGCTGCTGCAAACGTTGTCAAACTGTTCGTGCAGATGGTTGTTGTCTTGCAAATGTCCCCATCTGTTGACTCAGGGATCGAGACGTGGCTGCATTATCCGTTACAGCCATGTGGATAGGATGCCTGTCATCTCGACTGCTAGTGATACAAGGCCGTTGGGATCCAGCACGGCATTCCGTATCACCCTCCTGAACCCACCAATTCCATATTCTGGTAACAGTCATTGGATCTTGACCAACGCAAGCAACAGTGTCGTGATATGATAAACTGCAATTGCGATAGGCTACAATCCGACCTTTATCAAAGTCGGAAATGTGATGGTACGCATTTCTCCTCCTTACATGAGGCATCACAACAACGTTTCACCAGGCAACGCTGGTCAACTGCTGTTTGTGTGTGAGAAATTGGTTGGAAACATTCCTCATGTCAGCACGTTGTTGGTGTCGCCACTGCCGCCAACCTTGTGTGAATGCACTGAAAAGCTAATGATTTGCATATCGCAGCATCTTCTTCTTGTCGGTTAAATTTCGTGTCTGTAGCACGTCATCTTTGTGGTGTAGCAATTTTAATGGCCAGTAGTGTATGTAGGACTTCAAAAACTCTCTGAGACTTGTTGTTATTTATGATTACCACTAGAAAGTTAATCTCTTTCTTGCAACCATTTTCCCCTTCCCCTTGCAGAACTGGGTTTTTGACCTTATGTACAAGTGTCACCTCAAACCCCTCTGCAGTTAGTGCATTCTTTATTTTGATGGGTACAGCATCAATTGGTAGGTCCTCGATGACTAATTGTAAAGCCTGTTTAGGTTCCATAGTTTACGAGTGGGATTCAATCTCATGCTTTTTTTAACTCACCCTTGATTTTGTAGTAGTCTTCTACCAATACTGCCTGCAGTTTCATTGTGTTAGAGTGGCAACTTTCCTTTTCATAATATTGTTACATTCCATTCTGGATTTTGCTATGTAATATTCAGTTATTTTTCTTTTAATTTTGTAATAAATTTCTTACACTATTTGTTGTTTTTCAGTTTTTGTGTTTTATTGTTTATGTTTTATGTCACTAACACATTGATTGAAATTTGTCTTTAAATAACTCCAGTCATTCTGTTCTTTCATTGTTCTCAGGAAATCAGCTTCTATCCAGTGCTAAGGCTGTTGATACCGAAGTTTGATAGAGAAAGATCAGCATATGGTGTTAAAGAACATGCTCTGGCTAAGATTTATATACGCATACTTTGTCTTCCTAAAGGTGGGATGGATGCAGAAAAACTGCTGAATTTTAGGTATGCATCAACTAGAGACCACATCATTTGCTCTCTCTCTTTCTCTCTCTCTCTCTCTCTCTCTCTCTCTCTCTCTCTCTCTCTCTCCTCTCCTCTCCTCTCTGTATTTATACTCCGTGACTGGTTTCAGTGTGTGTTGAGTCATATTTAGACATTATCAATGGATTTTAATCCAGTACAAAGTATTTCACCCTACCAGAAATTGTAATATTTGTACTAGTGCACAGCTACATTTTTCATTACTCCATGCATGAGTGACGTTCAATAAGTAATGCGACATATAGTTTCCTGAAAGCAGGTTGGTTTTATTCAGGTTTCTAATACATAATATTATTACCCACTCTTTTGGCTACAAAATCCTATTTTTCAATATAATCTCCATTCAGTGCAATGGTCTTACAATGCCTCATGGGGAGGGCCTGTTTGCTCGCATGGTACCTTTCTGATGATCGACATCAGAGCCATCACCTTGCTGCATCAGTAATCTCCCCATCACCCATATACTGCATCCTTCATTGGGCCAGGCAGGTGGAAGTTGGAAGGTGCGAGATCCTCACTGTAGGGTGGATGAGGAAGAACAGTCTAATGACATTTTGTGATCACCTCTCAGATGCACAGACTTGTGTGAGGCCTTGTTTGTCATGGAGAAGGAGAAGTTCGTTTGCATTTTTATCGCAATAAACTCATTGAAGTTGTTTCTTCAATTTCTTGAACATAGCACAATACACTTCAGAGTTTATTGTTGCACCGTGAGGGAGGACATCAAACAGAAGAACCCCTTCAGACTCGCAGAAGACCATCACCATGACTTTACTGGCTGAGAGTGTGGTTTTGAACTTTTTCTACAGAGAAGAGATGGTGTGGAAACACTCCATGTATTGCAATTTTGTTTCCGATTCGAAGTGTTGAAGCCATGTTTCATTGCTGGTGATGACGTGTGACAAAAAATTGTCATGATCAGCCTCATAAAGTGTAAGGAATTCTGCACAAATGGTCTGTCATTGCTCTTTATGGTATTCTGTTAGGTGCTGAGGAACCCAGCGGACACACACCTGGTGGTCGAGTGTGTCAGCACTACCAGCAGACATGTCCATTTGAGCAGCAAGGTACTTGATATTGATTCATTGATCACCTCGATAGAGTGTGGCCATATGTTTCAACATTGCATGACTCTCAGCTGTGTGTGGATGGCTGGCATGCGAGAGATCTCACAGGTTTGTGTGACTTTGTTGAGGTGATGACAGACACCTCCCCGAACGAGTCACCGTGCCAGGTCTTCATAGGCATTTTGCAAGTGCCTATGAATGTCCATGATGCTTTGGTTTTCTGCCAAAAGAAACTCAATGACATCTCTCTGCCTCCATTACAGGCCCCATTTGAAGGATATGTATAATGTTGCTATCTATCAAACTTCATGAAACTAAAGGGAATATTCTACAATGTCCCAAACAAATTCCACGTTTTTTTTTTTTTTTTTTTTTTTTTTTTTTTTTTTTAACTGGAACTGACTGAGAAAACAAATGTGATGCATTACTTATTGAACGCCTCTGATCACTTATTAATTTTTTTTGTGATTATGAACTTTATTACATGCAGCTACAGATTTGAATGTCCTGCCCTGTACTTGGATATTAATTGCTGTGTACAATAGAACAATTTTATTTCAGACTGACTGAGGCAAGGCAGAGTTCAAATGATTTAAATTCCAAATTATATAAATGTTTTATAAGATACTTATCTGAAACTATAATTAGGATTATAGCGTACAGTGTGTGTAGTGGTTAAAAATGGATAAACTATAATATTATGTGAAATATTGTACAGTATTTTTAATTTAAAATCACCTAATGTAATGTTATCATAATAATGAATAATTAATGGTTACATTATTGATATATAACTACTGCACTGGTACATTACTGTATTTATTGAAAAATGAAATATGCACTGTACCTGAAAGTTACATGCTATGTTTACTGTAGAATGGTATGTACCTTACCAGTTATTTTGCTGGTGTCATCAGGATCTACAATGATATCTTCTGCAGCAGCCAAAGAGGAGCTACTCTCTGATGTTGATGCCATGTCAATATTTTCATCCCCACTGTATGTTGGTAACGGCTTAAGGAAGGACGTTATTTTTATTCGAGACTCTTTTGTGCAGTGTTCTTTTATGACTCATATATGTCTTTTAGTGCAAGGAAATACTATTGGTAAACCAGATTGGTGTTAGTAAAGTCGATAAGTGCGTTTGACCATTTGATCATTGGTCTATTACTTGTGCAGTCAGTGATATCATTGGACTTACTCTTCTTCTCTGTAAACTTCTTGTGCTCAGTCTATTATTTCATCTTCTGTGAGGATTTAGTTGCAAAAATCCTCATCTTTATCCAGCCAGTCACATCCATCCTCATGGTTGTAGCTGCAAGTGCATCCTGAAAATCTGAACCTTCTATTCCTTCAATGCCAAACACTGTTTTTTTGTTGCATAAAAGATTATGACATGCATTTTGAAGGGTTGTAGTTCTAACTAGATTCTATTTGCTGCCCATTTGATTTAAAAGTAAGGATCATTCCTTGATCTGTATCCTGGAAAAGCAAACTAGTGTTAGGAGGGAGAAAAATACAATTAACCAGTCCATCATCACTAGACAGATCGGGGGGATGAACAGGAGCATTACCGAACATCAGCAACATATGTTCAGCTTTCAATTTGGAATTTTTGAACTTCAGGTACGAAACCATTCTTGATACAATTAGAAAATAACTGTGTGGTAACCCTAATCCCTTTGTTAGTGTTATGGATAAATGGGAGATGCTACGTAATATGTGTGAGTGTTCTACATTTTACTAATTTCCCAATTATAAGTGATGTAAATTGAGTGAACCATCAGCATTACCACATAAAAGCTCTTTATTACTCACTTTACACCCAGATGTTGAACTGTATTTCCTGCTGGCCTATGTATTGTCAGTGATGGACTTCCAAAACAATCAAATTTTATATGCATTGTATAACTGTGCCAAAGATAAACTTCCTGCTTCTAAAACATTCTTTATTTCCTTAGGGAATGGTTCACCTCTTCAATGTCTGCAGTTAAACTTCCCCCACACACTTTTCTGTTAGAAATATCATGCCAATTACAGACTCTGAACAGCCATCCATTATAACCCTGAAACCTGTTTGACTTAATTTATCTGTAAATCTTTCCACTGCAGCCATCAGGTTGACACAGTTTAAGTACAGGAACTCCAACAAAGTATTCTTGTTTGTACTAGGTGTACACAGCATCATCATTGGTGGTCAGCTTTGGTCCAGTTGTCTGTTTTTGTTTTGTGGGTAATTAATTTTCATTCAGCTCAAAATCCAAGTTTTATTACAGGTTTTCTTATGGTTATAAACAGGCATCTTTGCCGTGCCGATCTCTGTCAAAATACTCTGGGCAGAACTGCAGCTCTGATTTTGTAAAGCATTCTCATTTTATCTTCTGTTTGCTCTTAACACTCATCTTGGTTACACTATTGTGCTGCACAGTACTTTAATACACTTTTAAACTATCAGAGAAATGAAATTTACCACAACTTGTCATGCGGGCTTCAGCGAGTGAGCTGAGCAGGCGTGGACATTGTTGGATGCTTATGAACAACAATGATACATCTACATTTATATTTATTGACCATACATGAATTGAATGGGAAGGGAGGTGATGCATTCAGCATTTTACAGTAAATGATTTCCATACAGTAAGGTGGCAATTCACCTTGTGATAAACTCATTTAGAATTTCAAGTTAGTGAAGTGCAAAGTGTGTGTGTGTGTGTGTGTGTGTGTGTGTGTGGGTGTGTGTGTGTGTGTGTGTGGGTGGGTGGGTGGGTGGGTGAGTGAGTGGGTTGGGGGGGGGGAGCGGGGGGGGGCATTACTGTGTTTGGTCTTCCTGTTTTGTTGTATGTGTCATAGTTCATTATTTTGTCTTATCTTAATAGTTCAGACACTGCTGTGTTTTGTGCTTATGTCTATAAACTGCACCCACACTTTGATACAGTTGGCAATTAAATGTGGTCATTGTGTGTGAGAGATGTTGAAACATGCTATGAACCATTCATCATCCCATATCAAGAGATAAACAGATCTCAGTATTCTAGACAAAATATTTAAACAGGCTGAACAAACACGTACATAATTGCAGCATTAGGTAATGTTAATACACTGACACTGAAAATTAAAATTCTGAAGCAACTTAATACATATTTTATGACGAACATACATGCACCATCAAGGACACTAAAATATTATCTAATTCAAAATAATAATTATGGTATTACTTAATTGTGGCGTCTTGTTACAGTTTAAGACGTTTTTGGAACCCAAAACACAAGATTTCAACAACATTTATTTTGTTTCAGCATAGTTTAACACTAAGAAAAAAAGAAAAGTACCACACTTGTAAGAACATCTTATGTTGCTATTTTTGTATCTGCGCAGGCATGACAATGTTGCAAAACCATCACTGTCAGCACAAAATATAACTATACTATCTGACACTTGCCCACTTACAAGCCAGGGAGCTGAAGCTGGGAAGAGGGAATGAAACATGACATGAGAATCAGTCTACTGGGGAGCAGGTTGTCCAAACACCACATGGAGACAAGCATGCAGCAAATCACAATGCGACCAACATGAGTGGCTGAATAACTTAAGCACATGGTAAACAGCATGATGTGAGACGAAGGCCAGATCCAAGGTAGTTGATGGCCACATAGGATCTGTTGAGCCAGGCCTATTGCTGCTAGCAAGTAAAGAAGTGAATCAATGGCTCTTCCCACACCACACTTCACACATGCCTTCTGTGACAGTGCTCTGCACTGTTCTGCTGCAGTAGTCACACCAGCTCATCACTGTACATCTCAACATCCGCTGGCAGGGTACTAAATCACTCACTGCCTACGAAAAGGCCACATAGCACTGAAAATCGCCTGGCTTCTGCCATGACCTCCATTGCAAAATTGGATAGTGCATGAGATTCCTTGGCAGCAGATCTACTGAAAGAGACAACAGTGATGCAGCTGGCTTCAGTGGTGGGATGGAATATTGTGGAAGCTGGGGTGATGGCTGGTCCACCGGCAAACAACAAAGCTGTGCACCCTGGCACAATTATGAACCTCCCACCACAATGAGACCTTGACTGGCCCAGGGCTTGGCTGGCTAGGAGACAGTGGCATTGACGGTGCAACAGGTCATGGATGCAACTGACACATATGATGGGTCAGCATTCTCGATTGACATCAACACAAAGAAAAGCTTACCTTTCTGGCTCACTACTGCACCTGACAGCCACCCATGATGCTGGCTGAAGGCCCAAACAGAGTCCTGTGAGGAAAAACAGTGGGCCCTGACAGTCCAGAGCATGTGGCTCAGGGTGCAACCAATCCAGAAGACCCTGCAGCTGACACCAATTTGACTGTTCCATCAGACTGCACCAATTAACTGGTGTTGCCCTGTTCCTGACAAGAAAACTAGACAGGTTATCATTGTGAGACAAGGTGACACTGACTCCTTTAATTTAGTTTTGAATGTTCACACGAATTGCTCTACCTCCAAGTTAGAAGCCTTGTGAACTGGGACAGTAGTCAAATGCTGGATACCATTGTAGATGCAAAATTCTACTAACTTACACAACACAAATTGCTGGCCATTGTTGGAGACACAGTATCGAGGAGAGTACTCGATAGCAAAAATATTGTTCTTGTGCAACACTACTATTTCTTTATTTTCATGAAGTAATGAGTGTTATTGACAGGGGAGCTCAAATTGATTCCATGTTTCTAGATTTCCAGAAGACTTTTGATACCATTCCTCACAAGTGGCTTATAATCAGATTGTGTGCCTATGGCGTATCGTTTCACTTGTGCAACTGGATTTGTGATTTCCTGTAAAGAAGGTCACAGTATGCAGGAGCTGACAAGAAGTCATAGAGTGAAACAGAAATGATATTTGTCATTCCACAAGGAGGTTGTAACCTCCCCCCTTCTTCCTTCTTCCACATATTTTCCAAATTAAACAATGCCCAGTCCAAGTAATTAATAAGGAACGTCTTTTATGAAGATTTGAGAGGAGCGAAGATTACAATAAACTTTCAAGTTTATTTAGCTTGTCATGTTGAGATGGCTCCAGTTCTTCTTGTCTTAAGGTCTGGTTCTTGAAGCTCAAAATCTAACATCAAGTCCTCATGGTTGGTTTGAACTAAATAAACTGAAAGATTGTTGTTGCAGAATTTTTTACATAAGTATATTTTCCTCTGATTTTCTCTCATTTTAGTATATCATGAGTATTTTGATTTTTCGCATTAACAGAGCGGAAATTACATTGTTCGCACAAAAAATAAATCTGATCACATCAGAAGCAAGCTTATGACTTTCTCACTGTGTGGAAATAACAATATTCCAAAGGATTAACAATTTTTCTTAACAAATGAATTCCTATTAGTTTTCATTGCAGTATTAATTCGATTATTATTTCATAAATGAATCCAGAAATAAACATAGTAAACAGTACAGGATTGCATAATTAATAATAGAAATTTTAAGTGGGCAAATAATTCATAATTTCAAATGTTTCTAAAAAAAATAATTTTAACTGTACATTCAGAACTATTACTTATCGATTATAACATCGAAAGTAAATATTTTATAAAGCAATTCCTTTTCATAAATTGTAGCTTGAAATGTAACATACTGTGTATAAAATCATATGAAAATTTTCAGAAAAGCAACTGAGATAATACTGACCTGTCAAAAATTCAAAAAATAATACTGTTATCAACAATTACTGCTGAGGAAAAGTAATGCCAGAGTAGGCTATTCCGTTACAAAGTGTTATAGGCCCTCTGCTGGTACTAATCTATAGGGCACCCATAATTAGAGTCCCAGTTCCAAAATGTTGTAGAAATAGAGCCATTGTCCAGAATGATGTTAAATTTTAACAATATATTACTGCTAAACGTCATGGATTAAAAAAAAAAATTTACCAATCATAGCACTGTAAGCATCTTAATGTAAATGGGGTCGGCTACAAATGACAGATGAATCACAATACAATGTCTAAGGTTTGAGTTCACATTATACCATCTGTAATGTTGAGTATGTATGACTGCCCAAGTTCAGCAGTCAACAGTTGTGGCATTGTTAGTTAGGTAAGCCCATCCACTACGGTGATGTCGTACCTCACTGGATAGGAAAAATCGGTTTTAAATTAGCCTGAGGCTAAGAACTGGATAAAAAGCAAAATGACATTGGTCTTTAATTGCTGTGGTGCCAAAAGCAGTATAAAAAGCAAAATGACTTGGGTTTATAATTGTAATAAGTCTGGCACAGTACATGTTCAATATGCTCCACTGTTTTGTGCCACAAATTGCAATCGAGAAACAGATCGGAGCACCTCAGGAGTCACATTGGAAATGCACTGCAAAATATGTGCCTTCAGTTCAGCTACATTCGTAATTGGAGCACTGTACACATCATCCTTCAGGTAATCCCTCAGCCAAAAGTCCTGCAAAATAAGATCAGGTGATCTGGACAGCCAGGCTATATGGAAATGAAGACTGATAATACTATTATTTCCAAAATGCCTTTGCAGCAGCCGACTCACTGGCTATACAGTGGGCAGAGGAGCAGCATCGTATATAAAAATTATCCTACCCACACATCCAGGGTTGGAATGGCATTTGTGCAGAAGGCACACATAGTGTTTACCAGTGATGGTACATGTAACGGGACCCGCAAGACTTGTCTCCTTTGAAAATACAGCCCTACAATAAATGTTGCTATTGTCGTAAGTTGTGTGTGCTGTACTTGTGATCTTGTTATCGCGTTCTTGTCCGCAGCATGAATAAGATTCGCTGTCACTGTACGCATGGACAAGCCCTTGTGTGACAGTCTTTTTTTTATTCCAGGCCACACAAAATGGTTAGCTATTAGTCCAATTGTTGCCTTCATGCCGGGGTGGCATAAATTATGTAGACTTTCAAAGGCTTGCTTGTGTAGCACCGTAGGAACGAACAGCTGAGTTTGAAACCTCACAATACAGCTTTGCATTTGTAGCTGGAATGTGAGTGGGCTGAAGTTGAAGACCAGATGTGGCATCTTGTAAACAATCTCAAAGTTTCAGGTCAGATTCCTGTGGTTGGACTAGCTGTGCAAAATATATTCTTCATGATACTGCTCACCTGGGATAGACAGTCTGCAATGGCATTGTTGATTCCTGATATATGCCGTACAGTTGGTTATATTGTCTTGAATAACATTTGTCATTTAAAAATGAAAAAAAAACTCTAGCTTTCAACTGTACACAGAAATATTTAATGGACCAATAAATCACCAACAATTCATGGTCTTATGCTCTCCGTTGTTGCTGCACGGGAGATAGATTTTGTGAAAAGAATTCGAGAGGCTGCCAGGCACTGTCTACATATTGTTGCAAGGCTCTAACACTTTGGACAACTTAAAGTGGTGAAGTATATGTGTAAACTCCCACTTCTTTAATGATACAACTAAACTCCCACTCCTTTAACGATACTACTTACTTGAGATTGTCAGCTGACTTTCCTTGCTGGTTAGCTGGCTGCTGCAATCTCCTTTTCTCTTCTTCTCTGTAGTATATTTACTCGGAACAGGATTTCTCAATACTCTTTCTGCTTATAAAAATAAGCAGACGTACACAGTTTCTTTTGCTTCAAGTAATATTAAAAAATGAAGCCCATTCTCATCCTGAATCTCAATGCACATCTTATCCTCTCCATGTCCAGGATGAGCATTAATTAACAATATCTCAACTGTCCTTTTTTTCCCACTACAAAAGTCAAAGTTATAAAACAGCACAGAATACATAAACACTCCTTGTTCTTTGACTGTGGCTTCCATGGTGCGACCAGCAAACACTTGTTGGTGCTGCTTGAACGCCGCGTCTACAGTCGTCTCACGATAAACTTCAAACCTGCACATGCAGACAGGTGATATGCAGTAAATAGGGTTCGTTTCTCCCACTCACAACTAAAATATTGGGTGTTCGAGATGGTGGAAGACAGAGTGGTTCTAGAATTTACACAGAAATTCTCGAAGCACTACATTCCCCCCCCCCCCCCCCCCCTTAGATCGAACATGCAATATTTTATACACAGTTATTGTTGTTGTTGTGGTCTTCAGTCCTGAGACTGGTTTGATGCAGCTCTCCATGCTACCCTATCCTGTGCAAGTTTCTTCATCTCCCAGTACCTCCTGCAACCTACATCCTTCTGAATCTGCTTAGTGTATTCATCTCTTGGTCCCCCTCTATGATTTTTGCCCTCCACGCTGCCCTCCAATGCTAAATTTGTGATCCCTTGATGCCTCAGAACACGTGCTACCAATCGGTCCCTTCTTCTCGTCAAGTTGTGCCACATACTCCTCTTCTCCCCAATTCTATTCAATACCTCTTCATTAGTTATGTGATCTACCCATCTAATCTTCAGCATTCTTCTGTAGCACCACATTTTGAAAGCTTCTATTCTCCTCCTGTCCGAACTATTTATTGTCCATGTTTCACTTCCATACATGGCTACACTCCATACAAATACTTTCAGAAATGATGAAATGACTTCCTGACACTTAAATTTATACTCGATGTTAACAAATTTCTCTTCTTCAGAAATGCTTTCCTTGCCATTGCCAGTCTACATTTTATTTCTTCTCTACTTCGACCATCATCAGTTATTTTGCTCCCCAAATAGCAAAATTCCTTTACTACTTAGTGTCTCATTTCCTAATCTAATTCCCTCAGCATCACCCGACTTAATGCGACTGCATTCCATTATCCTCGTTTTGCTTTTGTTGATGTTCATCATATATCCTCCTTTCAAGACATTGTCCATTCCGTTCAACTGCTCTTTCATGTCCTGTGCTGTCTCTGACAGAATTACAATGTCATCGGCGAACCTCAAAGTTTTTATTTCTTCTCCATGGATTTTAATACATACTCCGAATTTTTCTTTTGTTTCTTTTACTGCTTGCTCAATACACAGATTGAATAACATCGGGGAGAGGCTACAACCCTGTCTCACTCCCTTCCCAACCACTGCTTCCCTTTCATGCCCCTTGACTCTTATAACTGCCATCTGGTTTCTGTACAAATTGTAAATAGCCTTTCGCTCCCTGTATTTTACCCCTGCCACCTTTAGAATTTGAAAGAGAGTATTCCAGTCAACATTGTCAAAAGCTTTCTCTAAGTCTACAAATGCTAGAAATGTAGGTTTGCCTTTCCTTAATCTTTCTTCTAAGATAAGTCGTAAGGTCAGTATTGCCTCATGTGTTCCAATATTTCTACGGAATCCAAACTGATCTTCGCCGATGTTGGCTTCTACCAGTTTTTCCATTCGTCTGTAAAGAATTTGCGTTAGTATTTTGCAGCTGTGACTTATTAAACTGATAGTTCGGTAATTTTCACATCTGTCAACACCTGCTTTCTTTGGGATTGGAATTATTATATTCTTCTTGAAGTCTGAGGGTACTTCACCTGTCTCATACATCTTCCTCACCAGATGGTAGAGTTTTGTCAGGACTGGCTCTCCCAAGGCCGTCAGTAGTTCTAATGGAATGTTGTCTACTCCCAGGGCCTTGTTTCGGCTCAGGTCTTTCAGTGCTCTGTCAAACTCTTCACGCGGTATCGTATCTCCCATTTCAGCACAGTTATTAGATACATTAATACCACATATAACAATAATTCACATTTCAACAGTATATTTTCCATATTTTTAAATAACCATGAATAACCTTTTATTTACTATTTAGCTATTCTTATTTCTTCACTTTACTTTAATAATAAAACAAGAGCGTTACACTCAGTGTTGGAGTTAGTTTTTTTAATATTTAGGAATCGTGAAGACTTTTTTTGTTTTTTCTGCTATCTTTCCAGTCATAAATTTTGGGTGTTCTATGACATATGAACAATCTATCTCTGGTTCTCAACTTTTTGTGCTATCTTTTTTAAGTATGTACTATTTTCAATATTTTATGTAGTCTGGAGGAGCTGTGGGTACCCTGAAAGTGTCCCTTGGGACACTCGTGAACTTACATAAAATGTAATAATGCTCGTTGTGTATAGAATTCAAACTTACCAGTATAATCCCTATAAAATGTGTGACTTCTGTCACGATACAGTCGTTTTCACCTAGGATCAGTACCTATACCTTGCCTGTGGGTTGACCATACGAGTGCACTTCCTCTTTCCGTTCTGGTAGACACGCCCCTTTCTACAACATCCCTATTCATTAGGTTACAGATCGTCCTATCTCCATTTAAGTACGCCGGCCCTTTATATTAAGTAAATGCCAGGTACGCCCCCCCCCCCCCCCTCCTCTACTCATCAACTTCTGTACTTGTAACAGATACCATGTCTGGAAGTACTATTCAGTAGATAATATGTTTACTTAGGCTATATGAGTCCCACTATCCTACAATTTATCAGAATATTTGTTAAGCTGACATTCCTTAATGACTATCACAATTAACTCTTTGGCATATGTTCTCTTTCATAACTCATGCCTCCTTCTTATGTATACTTGGAAATCGTCACAGTTTTTATTCTTATGTGTATGCGGATGTGTGTTCATGTAGTCTGATTCATCGGCCCTCTTATCTGAAGATAATATGTAGGTTATTGGAAACCACAGAAATAAGGAAGGACTTCTGTGATAGAAGTAGATGAATATGGAAAGAGGGAAAAAATAGATAGGTCCTGTAATGAGAAGTAACACAAGGAAATAAATAGAAATGGTTGCTAAGATCGAAGAAGAGAAAGAAGATAGCCCCAAAGACAGGAAACCCTTCCCACTCCCCTTCACCAGGATCCCTACCTCGCAGGTACTTGAGTGAGAAGCCAGAGGAGGTTTGGTGTCCTACCGAATGGACATTCCCACCTTCACCCTTTAGGTCCCCAAAGGTAATCTTAGCAACCCTATGGAAATGGAAAATGTTGAAGAATCAGGCACACTTGTTAGTGAGGGTTGTTTGAAAGGTGTGGTGTGTGGTTTGTGTTAGTAATGATTTATCTGTTGTTGTAAATCATGCTTTACAATACCTACCCCTTTCCAAAACTGATACGAACCCTCCCATTTACATCACATCTCATAAAAGGTAGAAAATATTCTATACAAAATAGAAAATCTATACACTACAGTATAACAGTTGTTCAAATATTCACCTGGTATTATATTTTTCCAGAAATATAATATCCCATTCAGTTTATGTTGTCTAGATATCACTCTGTTTAAATAGTACCATCATATTACATTTTGTAACTGGTCCACAATAGCAGAAGATCGAAGTTGCTGGCACTCAGTTACCCCAAATGCTCTTCAAAACTTTGAGCTGGAACGTCGACGAATGGAGAATGACAAACACCGGAGACGTAAACTCCTCCAGACTCAGCCACGTCCTCCACCTTCCATCAGTTGTAATGTCTGTGGCCGCCTGTTCCACGCTAGGATTGGATTGCTAAGCCATCAATGACACTTCCACACCTGAACCGTGATATCTCAGGAGATAAATGAGAACTTGGATACGAGTATCAGCCGCCGCCGATTACGCTTTCCACTAATATAACATTTTATTCATTTCATTTTGTGTCTAGAAATCACTTTCTTTCTTATTCTGTGATTCTCCTGAGTTGTAGTCATATCCAGTTTTTTAGGAAATAAGATTATAGGATAGGTTAAGATCTTAGGAATAGATGACAGAATAGTTTAAGATTTTAAGGGAATTTGGTGGGAAAACTATTTTGGAAGGGACACCGAAAACAACTCTGGATCCGACAGTCGTCACTCCACCCGTTAACTCAGAATGTTAATGTCCCTGAGGAATATACAGATTTACATCATTTACATTGTATTTTCCCTTTTCTGATCCAGTTGTAGGATCCACTAAAAATAATGTCTTGGGTCCCTCGTATTTTTGGAAAAAACTTGTGTCTCTCTTCCTTCAGGGCAGAGCCTTGAAGATGTCGTTTTACAAGAACTGGGTCATCAACCTTGTACTGAGGCTCTACAGTTTTCTCATTATGCTTACTTACCCATTGTTGGCCCTTTTCAACTAAATTCTTAGAAACTATTTCCTGGTTCGTTTCGTAATTGACACTTGGTTGTTCAGGCCAACTAAAACATTTAATGAGGGGTTCACCTACAAAGGGTTTACCTATTGCTTCTAATGGTGTCCACCCAGTTGAAAAATGTGGTAATTCATTTGGAATCAGTTCACAAAGTCTTCAATTTTTGTTGCCCATAAAGTATGTTTTTTATGGCAGTAGGTACGGCATAGTTTTCCTATTTCCTTTACTACTCATTCGCACAGATTCGAGGACGGGTTATAGTTGGATATTAACACTTGACTAATACCTTCCCACACCAGAAATTTTTTAAAATCATTACTCACGAATTGTGGTCTATTATCTGTGAGAAAATGTTTTGGTTTACCTACCTCCAGAAAGTATTGTTGTAAACAGTGTATAATCATCGGCGTATTTGCCCTTTTGATTGGATACAGTTTAACATACTTTGACCAACACTCTATGACAACCAAAATGTATGACATTTCTCCCTTTCCTTTTGGAATTGGACCAAAAAAATTGGCTGCTGTGAGATCATGTAACGACTTAGGAATAATCGGATACATTTTGTATTTCACGCAGGTATTACTCTCTTTCACCTTATGGGAGATCTCACAGGTTCTAATTAAAGATGATACTTTATGCCCTAGCTTCTTAAAATAATAAAACTTATTTATATGAGTTATAGTTTTTGATTCCGAAGTGTCCATATCCTATATGGACATATCACACTAGAGTGTCTTCCATTACCTTCGGAATGCATAAATGCCAACATTGTGATGTCACATTGTCTCTCCAAAACAAATTTTGACCTATAATTTTTCATTTTCCTACTTGATTAGGAGGTAAGGAATTCCTAATACACATAGCAAACATTTCTGTAAAATAGGAATCATGATGGGTATTCTCTGTTATTCTATGGGCCATCTCCTGTGCCCTGATGTTCAGATATTCTACTGACAAAGTTAATTGCAAACATAATGCCGGGTCCTCCCATACATTTTAATTCTTCCATTCCTATGGGTAATCTAGACAAAGCATCTGGTACAATATTCTCAGAAACTTTTACATATTGTATGCTAATATCATATTACCGTAGGAAAAGCATCCATCACGTTAATCTACTGTGTAACAATTGACTACTCATTAAAGAAGACAGAGCTTGATAATCTGTATAAATATGGATTTCTGAACCCCATATTAGTGTTTGAAATTTTTGGATACCGTGTTTACTCGAATCTAAGCCGCACCTGAAAAATGAGGCTTGAAATAAAGGAAAAAATAATTTCCCGAATCTAAGCCGCAGCTGAAATTTGAGACTCGAAATTCAAGGGAAGATTGGTTGGTTGGTTGGTTGTTTTGGGGAAGGAGACCAGACAGCGTAGTCATCGGTCTCATCGGATTAGGGAAGGATGGGGAAGGAAGTCGGCCGTGCCCTTTCAGAGGAACCATCCCGGCATTTGCCTGGAGTGATTTAGGGAAATCACGGAAAACCTAAATCAGGACGGCCGGATGCGGGACTGAACCGTCGTCCTCCCGAATGCGAGTCCATTCAAGGGAAGAGAAAAGTTTTAGGCCGCACCTCCAAATCGAAACAAAGTTGGTCAATTGTAATATGAGACAGAATTCAGGTCGAATGAATGACGATACAGCTGCAGTAGTTTGGTTCGAGCCGTAAGCCTAGCAGTTAAGCTTTACCAGGTAGCCATTGCTATGCGTCAGGCGCTCCGTCCTTATTTATGCGCGTACCCTTCATTTTTCATGTGCTTCGTCTGGTTTGAATTGATTGCTTATTTTTCTTTGATCTGATAATTGCCGTTCTCTTTGTTATAGGTGTTTTCATCACTCTAAGCCGAAAATGCATTACTGTACTGTGTCATGCATTGTTTGTCGCATTCCGATAATGAATGTTCACGACCTGTCGCCGCTCGCGGCATGGTTTGCTTTTGTGCGTGCTACCGCCGCTTACAATAAAAAAAAAAAGAGAGAGTAATTGTCTCAGTAGCGAAACAATGGCAAGAGACTGCTATTTGTTGTTATTTACACTGCTGCTTTCTTTGATAATGATCAACAAGAACCAAATAATAAACTGCGTATGATAGAAGATGTTCTGAACGAGAGTTTAGCGAAAATTTTTCTCCGTTTGAAAATCATTGCAGACGCCTCTTTAGTACATTATTTTCTGCACAGAAATTAAGAGTCATCTTAGATTTAAAAATCTAGTCAATTGCTGTGCTTCATTTCTGACTATATCACTATTAGGCATAAGAATAATACGAATATGAACATGACATATGTGTATACTTCCGCGTTTGTGTTGTCTCACTGTAGTTTCGTAGTTTATTAGGCAGACAGGATTTAAATGAGATAGCAGCAAACACGAGAGAATACATGGCAAAATGTTTATATTCGTATTATTCTTATGGTGAAGAGAATACTGCATGTGATTCAGAATTCACAAAAGTTCCCATTAGCAACCATCTCTTCTCACAGGTAGAAAAAAAATCAGAACGTAGAATTGGCCATACTGACAAACATCGCAAACGGTCTTGCCAGTCGGATTTTCGAAGTACATTGAAAAGCTGCTACATTCGAAGATGAACAATACGGAGTTTGTATTTACTTCGTTGGATAATATATGAAAATGCAGTGGTCGAAATTTGGGGTGGAGAAAAAAGCTCGTCTTCCACGTTTTTTTTAAATTTATTTACTGACGCAGAGGTTTTGGCGCCAGTATTTATCTTTGTGCCTGTAAAGCATGCCTGTGTAGCGCTACATATATTCGACGGCAGAAGTTAGTTGTGGCGGCACCTACCAACATATTTCAGAACTTCCGCTTACTTTGCTCTCGATTCTAAGCCGCAGGTGGTTTTTTGGATTACAAAAACCGGAAAAAAGTGCGGCTTACATTCGAGTAAATACGGTACTCCATACAAGTGCTAACAGTTCTTTCTCAGTAGCTGTGTAGTTTAATTCATGTTTATTTTGACTACGGCTAGCAATAATGGTGGTTTGATGTTTTACATTATCTAGGTCTCACTCTCCTTGGAAAAGTTGTGCAGCGATACCATAATCAGATGCAGCTTTTGAAATTTTAAATGGTTCGCCCATAACTGGATCATGTAATATGGGTGATTCAACAAGTGCTCTTTTGATGTTTTCAAATGCTTCATTCACCTCTTGATCCCAAATTCACTGTACTCCCTTCCTTAATGAATGTAAAATTTTCGTGTCATTCCATTCTTGCCCTCATATGTCCTGTCGATAGTATCCAGGCATTCCTATAAATCCCTTCAACTGTTATACATTTCTTGAGTGTGGACACTCTTTAATAGCTTTAATGCGCTCAGGGTCTGGTTTAATTCCCTGCACCCCTACAATATGACCCAAAAACTAAAGCTCTTGGTGCTCAAGGTACGATTTAGACTGTTCCACCTTAATACCTTTCTCTTTAAATCTTTTCAGAGTTCTGCATAAGGTGACACAATGTTCTTCCCAAGTAGCTGATATTATTAGGATATCGTCTACATATATTATTAAATCCTTCAATAAACCTCTCCCTAATGCGTCATCCAGTGCACATATAAGTACGGATACAGAAATATTAAGTCCGAATGGCAATACATTGAAATGATATGATTTACCATCAAATAAGAATGCTGTAAACTTTTTTCATTCTGGATGTAACCTAATTTGCCAATATCCTGTAGTCAGGTCCATCGTGCTAAGAAACCTTGCTTTCTCAAATTTGAATAACAATTCATCGATGTTAATCGGTCTGCCTCTTTCTGTCTCTATATGCTTATTCAATGTACGCACATCTAACACTAATTGTACTCCTCCAGTAGCTTTTTCACTATGACCAAAGGGTTATTCATGACGCTAGAACTATATTCTATTATATTGTTATCAATCATTTTGTTGATTTCCTCCTTAACTGCTTCTTTCAAACTTACAGGTATTGGATATGGCTTACAGAATAATGGGGTGTCATCTTTGCTTTTGAACTTACATATGTAGTCACCAATATTACCTGAACGATCGGAAAATACTACTACATATTCCATTAGAATTCTATATAAATCTCGTTTTTGTTCACTGGTTAATGTTAGAGGTTTGTTAATCTTGTCTTCTGTGTCAACTTGATGTGATACGTGATCTACACTATAAATCTCTGGTGACAATTGTACTGTAGCTGTTAATCGCAGACATTGATACTCTGTTGTTTATTTACTGATGTAGCTGTTTGACACAAACGGTATCCAGTATCTACTGTCCCTTTTCCAAAACATAGGAGATTTTCCTCAAAGTTTAATATGACTTTAAATTCTAATAGCCAATCTAAACTGAACAAAACATCCCTATTTATATTCTCTACTATTAACAGTGTTTGATGAAATAAAATGTTTCCGACGCTACAGTTCACTTGAGTTTCGTGTATCACGACTTTAGTCTTCGTTCCTGTTATATGAACTGTGTAAAGTCTAGTTACTAGTAACAGCGGTAAGTGTTGTTTAGTCTGTAATGAGTTAAAGAATGTGCTAGATATGAGTGATACTTCGCTCCCTGAGTCTATAAATATTTTAACTTCAGAAGTCTCCACGGTCCCTGATATTATTGGTTGTGGATTACTGCTAGGTTGACTTCATGCTTTTTGAAATTATTCCCACTATTCCTTTTGAAATTCGAATTTTCCTTTGATGTAAAGTTTCATTACGGTCTTTATTTATGTCATCTAGTGTGTCAATGAAGGATAATGGTTTTTCAACCGTTTTCCAGCCACTACACAACGTGTCTTTCCTTGCGTAGATGGGTACTCACGTAATCAAAATTCAAACCAACCCCTCTTCCTCCATCGGCTTATCTAAATACTTCTCCCATGTTAGATGCCAGTCAAAATATTCCCTCATGGTACCCCAAGTATTAATGTAGTATTTTGGGTCCCACAAATCTGATATTAACTTCTCCTGGGCACTTGCAGACCAATACTTCTCCTTAAATTTCTTTTGAAAATTTTCCCAAGAGGAAAAGTTCACAATATTTACTGTGCCCCATTTGGAGGCTTCTCCTAGAAGGTAACCCACACCAAATTCCATCTTTTTAGAATCCTCCCAGTTCTTTGGCAAAGCTTGGTTGAATCTTTTCAAAAATTGAGTTGGATGTACATCCCCATCTGGCTTAAACTTAGGGAATTGTCTCGATAACCCCAATTTGGCTCCCTGTTGTAAGTCAGCAACTACTTCACTAGTTAACACAACATTGGGTGAAATTGTCCGTTTTTCCACTTTGTCCTGGATAAGTTTGAATTCTTTCCAGAAGTCATCTATAACTTTTCGGGTATCTAAAAGTTCAGAAGAAATAATAGGTGACACGTTCCCGGATGCAATTCTCTCGGTGACTTTTCGATCTATAATCCCTTCAAACTTTTCCTCCAAGCTACTTATATTTACTATATCAGAGTTTGATACCTTATCTTGGAATCTTGTTTCTACATTATCCACTTGCGTACCTACACCTGTAATTTGCGATTGGATTATTGGCATTAACTTATCTTGTTTTTCAACATTGCATACATTTTCAAATGATCCTAACTTTTCATTGATTTCTGATTCTACAATATTACATTGTTCCTCAATATCAAATTCTAACTTTTTTTGTTAAAGTCTTGTAATTGATCATTATGTTTCTGACTAAATTCAATGAACAGTTGATTTACATAGATGTTTAAGGAATTAGTTACTTCATCCTTTAATTCTAATTTCAAATCCTCTACTTTATTATTTAAATTGTCAAATTCAGTCTTTAAAGCCCCCATAATTTCGCATGCTTTGGCATTTAACAAATTTAATTGAGAATTTACTGAGCCTAATTCTTTACTTATAACTTCACTCTGGGTATTTAAACTAGAATACACCAAACCTATTTCTTTCCTTAGGGTTTCATTTAGTTTCGTACTTAAAGTAGCATTTTGAGCAGTTGAAGCTGCACTCTGGGCATCTAGTTTTTCACTTAAAGTTGCAATTTGACCATTTGAGGCTGCACTTTGTGCTTTGAGTAAATTTGCTAACTCAGTCCAGTTGGGCATTTCTCTACTGACTCTCATAGCCATAGCTGGTTCTTGAGTTTCTTTGATTTGTTTCACATTATCCATCTTCTTATGAGCTTTAGCTCTAGTAATCATTTAAAAACTTCACTCAAAGTATAACAACTACATGAGTACAGTTCACTCAACAGTTTATCCAACTTTACACTCAAACAATAAAATACTGTTTTTCGCTCACTCGGCGTAGAGTTTAGGCTGCATCAGCGAACGGCAGTGGAATCAGCACTGGTGAGCAGCGACTGGCGCCGGTGGTGCCGGATGTAGGCTTCCGCATCCACGTCGGTGAGAGGATGTGGAAGCAGGTTAGCACCGATGAATAGCAACTGGTGTGGCGGTGTCAGATGTTGTTTCCCACGTCTCCATCCTCGCGATGCATGTGAGAGCTGTCTACTCCCCACAGCGGATCATCTTAGTCGAATTGTTCTTGGCGTATCTCATCTTATTCTAATACATCGAGATCTTCTCTCTTCTCTTTTAACATTATGACTTTCTTATGTCTTCCCTTTTGTTGCATTTATTAATTTTCTCCACTTGATTTGTAGTTGTAATCCAGTTTGTCATAATGGCTCTCTCATCTTGTTATACTCAGTTGCTATGGCAACACATAATATCTTCTTATCTTGTTTTCATTTCAAAATTCCTGTTTTCTTCCGTCCTTTCACTCAGGTCGCCAAGTTCTAACGCATTGGATGACTTAAAGTGGTGAAGTATGTATGTTAACTCCCACTTCTTTAACAATATGACTTACTTGAGATTGTCAGCCGACTTTCCTTGCTGGTTAGCTGGCTGCTGCAGTCTCCTTTTCTCTTCTTCTCTGAAGTATATTTGCTAGGAACAGGAATTTCTCAAGACTTTTTCTACTTATAAAAATAAGCAGATGTATGCAGTTTCTTTTGCTTCAATTAATGATGTATATTTAAACATCAAATTTTTACAAATCACATCTCCACATAAACGAACACTGTCAAATAAGTCTCCTCGCTTATCCAAAGGTTAGAAACAAAGTTCACTTACACATAAGAGAAAGCTGGCTTAAAAAACCAAGTCCATTCTCATCCTGACTCTCTGAATACACGTCTTATCCTCTCCATGTCCATATAAAACAGCACAGAATACATAAACACTCCTTGTTCTTTCACTACGGCTTTGATTGCGCAACCAGCAAACACTTGTCGGTGCCATTTAATCACATCTACAGTCGTCTCAAGATAATCTTCAAACCTGCTCACAAGATAGGTGACATGCAGTAAATAGGGTTCCTTTTTCCCACTCACAACTAGAATATTGGGTGTTCGAGATGGTGGAAGGCCGAGTGGTTCTAGAATTTACACAGAAATTCTCGAAGCACTACAAGGCAGCACCAGTTGCTGTCTGGCTAGCATCTACTACTGGTGCAAGAGGTGCTTCCAAAGCCGGATGTACAGGAAGGGCTGTGTCTGCTATTCTTTTTTTGGGCACTTCAAATGTGTTTTTCATTGACTCTGTCCACAATACCATCATTTTACCTTTAACCTTAGGACCAGCTAAAGCTGCGGTAAGAGGCTCTTGGAGTGCTGCCGCAAGAGGTAGGTGATGTCAGCAGAAATTAAGGACTCCTAAGAATCTTCGCAGTTCCTTAGCAGTTTCTGGCCATGGAATAGTCGATATAGCCTCTACTTTCTCCAGTAATGGCAGTGATGAAATCCAGTGGCCCAAAAAGGTAACCTCTGTCTGGCCAAAAACACACTTTGAGGTGTTCAACACTACTCCGTATTCATCAAGGCATTTAAATACCTCAATCAGGTGCTGTTTGTGTTCTTCTAGGGTCACTGAAAAGATGAGTATATCATCAAGATATGCAAAACAACACTGTAAGCCTTGCAAAACGAAATCTATAAATATTTGCCATGTCTGAGCAACATTTCTCAATCCGAACATCATAAACAGGCTTTCAAACAGACCACATGGCGTTATAATTGCCGTTTTTGGAATGTCTCTTTCGGCAACAGGAATCTATGTAAATGCCTTTGCATAATCTAATACATTAAACACCTTTTTTCCACATAATGCATAATTAAAATCTTTCAAGAACAGGCTACCAATCCAGTATTGCCCTAGCATTCAAGGCTCGGTAATCACCATAAGGTCACTATGCACTGTTCATTTTTGGCACTAAACAGGGGCTTGACAACCAAGGCCCACTAGACGGACGAATGAGGCCTTCCTTCAACATTGCATTAAATTCCTTGTTGGCAACAGCATACTGGTCATGAGCATGATGCCTAGGTATACATGAAATCAGAGGGCCTGTGGTAGTATTGTTATAATGTACAGAGTTGTGACATACCATTTGTGGGGTCCCTAGGACGTCTTGTGATAGCCGTGAATTCTTCTAGAAGCATGGTATACTCATCGCTCTTTAACTGGATGAATTTGGCATTGTATGCTGCTGTGCTACATCAGTATACATCGGCAGGTAGTCCCATGACGTTGTGTGTTAGGCTGGTGCTGCCGATGTCTGGCAGCAGTCGATAATGCATTAAGAAATCACCTTCGATTGTAGGCTCAGTTATGTCCAACATGGTGAAATTCCACTTCAGGGAGCATTGTAATTCTGGGTCCAACACGATGTGCTGCATTCCATACATCACAATGGTTGAATTACTAGCCGCAGAAAGGCAAAACAAGGTGGCTGGCTGATAGTTGTGTAACTGGGTCTGTGGCAAAATACTGAGGTCAGACACTGTGTCCACCAAAACCTTGTGCCCTGCCTTGCAATCTGTCATAAAGAGACACAAGAATGGTGACCAACAGTCCGGAATTATTACTTCTGCCTGTCACTTACAACTGAGAAATGTACTCTGCGAAGTACATTTATGCGCCTGATATCCAAATTTCCTGTGGTAACAACACGTCTGCCCAGGTTGAATCTATGGCCGCAGCGGAGTTCGCCGAGGAATGAGTTCTAGATATTATGCAGAATCATTCTCTAGTGTACCTGTCAGAGAGTAGCTCTCCCATCTGCTTACTCAGCCCATCGACCTTGCTCATGAGACTGTCGTAATCTGGCAGCGTTACCACCGAGGTGCTATTACACGCTGTTGTAATTTCACGGCAGGAGGTCAGTACGATGGCATCCTGAATTCGATCCACCAGGTCCACAACAGCATCTAGCGACATGTCCATTTGTGATGCCATAATGGCCTTTACCTGTGTCGGCACACGGCTGCTCCACAACATGCATAGTAATGTATCAGGCACAGTGTGCACAACAACCTTGCTTCTTAAATGACAAAGGTACTGCGATGGTTTTCTGTCACCGACATCCTCTTACGTGGGAACCTGCTGCACTCGTTCTCCTGCAAAGCAGACACTCTTCATATTAATTCAGTCTTTAATTTCGTGTATGATTCTGTGTTCGGAGGTGAAGTTATAATATTTTGAACCTCAGCTGCGTAGCGGTGGTCCAGCTGACTGACCACCAGTATGAACTCAGTGGAGTTGGTGGTCACTCCAGCGCAGAAGAAACTCGCTTCCACCTGTGTAATCCACAATGTTGGGTTGAGGAGCCAAAATGGCAGTAGCCACATGGGCAGTTTTGATATGGTTGGTGGGTCCATCCCTGCACCAATTTCTGATTCTTGAAGTTTGCTGGTAGCCATTTGTGCTGCTGATGTATTTTCTCTCTAGCTGCAATCACACCGGGGTCACCACTGTCACAAGTTGTGTGTGTTGTACTCGTGATCTCATTATTGTGGTCTTGTCCGCAGCAAGAATAAGATATGCGCAATGTATAATTCTGTTCAACACTTATTTCGATGAGAAGTTTACTTTAAGCTCACATAACAGCAGAAAAAACATTATGAAACGTTTCCAGTGCAACGAATATTACCAGTTCTTTGCTAACTAAGTGAGGAAAACGATAAAAGTAACAGGAATACTAAAAAAGTCAAAGCAAATTATTAAATTCATGGAGAGTGTGCTGCTGCAATGAGAAAGTGTCTCACAGCGCTCCTGGTGGTCAGTGCATGAACCCTGTTGACATGCACCAGCTGATCACCTTGATTAACTAATATGTGTTTCGGCGAACGTCCGATACTGCTACACCATCAACCCACTCCACACAGTCACCTTTGCAGAATGAGGAGGTACTGGTTAATGTGCATGCTTATTTTCTGCTGCCCATATTCTGCAGTTCTGCATATTAACATGTTTTTGGAGATGGAAATGGGCACCACTTTGAAACTGGAACTTTAATGATGAACATCCTGTATATAAATGATTCAGGAGACAATCAGATCAGCATTTTTCAACTTTTTTGCACATGATGTTGTCATTCACTGCTTGTCTAGTAAAGTCACCAGAAGATCAAAACCAGTTGCATAATTATTTAGATAAAATATCTTTATGGTGTGCGAAGTGGCAGTTCCCCCTCGATAATATAAAGTGTGAAGTAATCCACTTGAGCACTAAAAGTACTCCATTACATTTCAGTTACACAGATCCGAAAGCTATCAATTGAAGTAAATTTCTAGGCATAAAAATTATGAACTTAAACGGGAATGAACACACAGAATATATTGTGGGGAAGATGAACCAAAGACTGTGTTTTATTGGCAGAACAGTTAGAAGATGCAACAAATCCACTCAAGAGACTACCTTCACTATGCTTGTCTATCCTCTGATAGAGTATTGCTGTGTGGTATGGGATTCGTAGCAGATAGGGTTGATGGATGAAATAGAAAAAGTTCAAAAGGGGGCAGTTCATTTTGTATTTGGGAAGATCAGGAAGTAATGCACAATAATTTTACTACCAAAAAGTTACAGAGAGGGAGTGAGTAGTGAGTGAGTGAGTGAGTGAGTGAGAGAGAGAGAGATGAGCTTACATCTTTTACCTACTTTCTTACATAGTCACCAATGTTCTCGACACATTTCTCCCATCATGCTACCAGTTTCAAATTGCCCTGTTTATAGAAGTCTGTTTAGTTGGAGTATAGCCATCTGTGGACTGCTGATTTCATTTCTACATCTGTCACAAAGCACTGGCCGTCCAGGTATTTCTTCATGGGCCTAAACAGATGAAAGTCCAGTGGTGCAAGATCCAGACTGTATGGCAGATGCTGGAGCACCTCCCACTCATATTTTGTGATTTTCTTGTGAACAAGAGCAGCAACACGGAGGTGAGAATTGTCATGAAGAAGTTTGATATCATCAGCCTTAATTTTATGGCATTTCTCATGAAGGGCACAATGTAACTTAACAAAAGTTTTAATGTAGGCTGTAGCATTCACAGTGGTCCCATGTTCAGGAAAGTCCACAAGCAACACACCATGTATATCCCAGAAGACTGTTACAAGCAGTTTCCTAGCAGACTGAGTTACTCGGAATTTTATTCATACCGTGGAACCATGATGTTTTTTCCATTCCATAGGGGCCTGCTTGGTTTCAGGCATGTTGCGGTATGCCCACATCTCATCACCAGTGACAGTTCCTTTCAGAAAGTCATGCTTCCTGCAGCATAACACGCTAAGTGATCCTAGCTTGTCATCATTCGCTTGCCCCTATGGTTGTCTGGTAAGTTCTTATGCACTCAGCAAACACTGACTTTATGAAATTTCAGTGTGTCATGAACAGTGTTGTACATTGCACCATAGGAAATTTTGAAGTGCTGTGATAAGGTCCGAAGTTGCACATGTTGGTAGTTAAAAATTGCTGCTTCAGTAGCTCCATCATTCTGCAGGGCTGCAGCTGTTACCAGCTGCCAGGAGTGTGGCAAATCACGAAGGTTCACATGGCCCTTTTGGAAGAATGCACACCACCTGGAGACATTTCTAGGGTCCATACAGTCATCCCCATGCATACCACACATCTCTGTGAATTTCACTCAGTTTATGCCCTGTAGCTCACAAATATCAAACTAGACTTCTCTTGACAAGTTGATGACAGTAACATGTTTGTTTCATAATTCAGGCTTCTCTCACTAGAGACACATGAAAACAAAATACCCTCTGTAGTGCAAACTTCAAACTATATTGTTGCAAAATTTCAACATTCCAGCTACAACACCAAGGGAGAAAAAATTATTGTGAGCTACTTTCTGGGCCTCCCTCATATTACTGCAAAATAGGGGAGAGAGTGTTACAGGTATGATATGCAAGTTGGGGTGGCAAACATTAAAAAAAAAAAAAAAAAAAAAAGGCATATTTTGTTGAAGCGAGATATTTTCACAAAATTTCTATAGCCAACCTTCTCCGAATGCAAAAATACTTTATTGACATATGTCTGCTTAGTGAGAAATGATTGTTATGGTAAAATAACAAAAATCAGAACTCGCACAGGATTGCTTAAGCGTTCATTTTTCCTGCATGCTTTTCAAGAGTGGAACATTAGAGAAATAGTGTGAAAGTGGTTCGATGAACTCACTGCCAGTCACTTAAATGTGAACTGCAAAGTAGTGATGTAGATGTAGATGATTGACCAAAAATGTGCGAATGGTTGCTGTTTGTGTTGTGGAGGACAGTTTGGCAACATACAAGAAATTTGACAGTGTGTTGTACATTAACTACCACATGCTTCCTAGAAAAGGGCCTGCAAAGTCTATGTGCACCCTGTCCTAAGGGTGCTCTAGAACTGGTCAAGGGTAAACTGATGTGGTGTTGCAGTCTGGTTCACTGTGTAGGCCATGCATGCCATCACAAGATACTCAAAATCACGATTGATTGCAGGCCATTAGACGTGACACTGTGCCAAAGCCTTCATAGGAGACATACCTTAGTGCAACACAAGAGCAACAGTAGTATGTGAGGATACAATGCTGGAGGGATGACCTCTCAACAGCTTTGCCTGTCTGTGATGAGCATTAGGACCCCCTGGATAACGTTGAGCCAATCCCACAGCAGAAAAAATGTATGCCACACTGAATCTGCTCCTGAAGGAATCCACTCAGGCCATGCCCTCTGTAATGCTGAAGCAATTTTCCAGAAATACTGGGTTGACAGCCAAGGTGGTGTTCAATACGAAATTAGAGCCACCTGTTGATCGAACTCTAGATTAGGTCCTGCCAACAAACACAATAATGCATCCGCATTAGCATGCCACGAAGTGGACTGGTAACAAACATCATAGCAATAATTACTGAGAAAGAGGGCCAATCTCTGCAATCGGTGGGCAGTCCAATTTGGTAGCTTAGAGTGAAGGCTAAATGAGACCAGGGGCTAGTGGTTGGTGATGGGTAAGAACTTTGCTCCATACAGAAAAACATGCTGTGCCTCCCTTATCATCTGGAAGTAGTTACATTGCACCCTGGAAAGTGTCTTCGATGCATAAATAATGAGCTGCTCAGTGCCATCTAGGTTCCAATGCAACAGAACCGCACCAGTAGTGGGATGCCAGGATTAGCTGTTTACCTGGTGTAAAAGAGCCCAAATGGGAGCGGAGCAAAAAAACTGTGCGAGGGACTGTGAAAAGCCTGTTGACAATCTGCAGACCACATAAATTTGTCACCCATTTGGCAAAGCTGGTTAAGAGCACAGCAGATGTGTATGGCCTGAGGAATGAACTTGACATAGTAAGAAATCTTGCCCAAAAGGCGTGGGATTCTTCCAGGTCCTTGGACACTGGCAGGTTGACAACAGCTTTTATGCACTCATGCATAGGGACATGCAATAGTAGATGCTATGAATTCATTTTATTTCAGTTGGTACACACTAGCAGTGTCCTCATTTTTACTACTGCTTTTAAACTTTTATACCAACCACTTGTCATAAGTTTTATTTTGCAGGAATCACACTCATGGTCTAGGGATAGCAGCTTTACCTAATAATCATAACATGCTTGGTCCCGGGTTCGAACCCTGCCACTGCTTAAATTTCAAAGAAAAATAAACAGCATTGGCAGCTGAAGACCACCAGCATAAGATATCGCCCTCATTCTGCCAACAGCTTTGTCAAAGAGGCAGAGGAGTGGACAGAGTTTCAGGGAATTCTCTTGTTCTTGGGGTGGGAAACTGGCCCTAAAAGGTGGAAGAATCACCAATGATCAACAGCATGAGGATGCAAAAGGTAACGGGAATCATTGCGTTAAAGACATGTAATGTGTATTCACTGGACATGTGGCCTGTAATTGAGAACATGGTAGTGCACCATTTGGACCTCTGGGAGGCGATTGCCAAAGGGGAGGTAACCATGACAAAAAAAATCGAATAACCAATAAATGGATAATGTTCTATGAGTCAGGGCATGGTATGTCAGAAGTTTGAATGTGGTAGGAAAGTGAGAAAATCTGGAAAGGGAAATGTTAAGGCTCAATATAAATATAGTGGGGGTCACTGAAGTGAAATGGAAACAATACATGGATTTCTTGTCAGATGAGTACAGGGTAATATCAGCAGCAGCAGAAAATGGTATAACAGGAGTAGGATTTGTTATGAATAGGAAGGTTAGGCAGAAAGAGAGTTACTGTTAGCAGTTCAGTGACAGGGTTGTTCTCATCAGAATTGACAGTATACCAACACCAGCAGCAATAGTTCAGGTAGACATGCTGATATCACAAGCAGAAGAGAGACGGTATATGAGGATATTGAATAGATAATTCAGTATATGAAGGGAGATGAAAACCCAATGCTCATGGTTGATTGGAATGCAGTTGTAGGGGAAGAAGTAGAACAAAGGATTATGGGAGAATATGGGCTTGATAGTAAGAGTGAGAGAGGAAAAAGACTAATTGAAATCTGCAATAAATTTACGCTAATAATAGCAAATACTCTGTTCTAGAACCACAACAGGATGCAGTATACTTGGAAACGTGAGAAAGTTTCAGTTAATTATATCATGGTCAGGCAGATTCCGAAATCAGATGTTGGAGTGTAAGGCATACCCAGGAACAGATACAAACTGAGATTTCAGTTTATTAGTGATGAAGAGTAGGCTGAAGTTTAAGAAACTAGTTCAGGAAGAAACAATGTACAAGGAAGTGAGGTACAGAAATACTGAGGAATGAAGAGATACACTTGAAGTTATCTGAGGCTATAGATACTGCGATAATGAACAGCTCAATAGGCATTTCAACTGAAGAGGAGTGGACATCTCTAAAAAGGGTAGTCGCAGAATTTGGGGGGGGGGGGGGGGGGGGGAACAGATACAAGGGAGATAATTGTGAGGAAACCATGGGTAACAGAAGAAATACTCCAGCCGATCAAGGAAAGAAGGAAGTACAGAAATGTTCAGGGAAATTCAGGAATATATAGATACAAGTCACTTATCTATGAAATAAATAGGAAGTGCAGTGAAGCTAAGGTAAAATGGGTGCGTGAAAAAATGTGAGAAAATTGCAAAAGAGTTTATTTTTGGAAGGACTGACTCAACTTATAGAAAAGTCAAAACAACCTCCAGTGAAATTAAAAGCAAGGGTAGCAACATTAAGAGTGCAATGGGAATTCCCCCTCTATGAGGAGGAGAACGTCTCTGATGACATGATAAAAGAAGAAAAAGGAGTCCGTAAGGAAGAGATAGGGGATCCAGTATTAGAGACAGAATTAAAAGAGCTCTGGAGGACTTAAGAACAAATAAGGCAGAAGGGATTGATAACATTCCACCAGAATTTCCAAAATCATTGGGGGGAAGTGTCAATGAAAAGCTTTTTCATATTCATGGGTAGAATGTATGAGACTGGACTGGCGATATGCCATCATACCTTCAGAACATCCGGGTCCACACAATTCTAAAGATAGCAACAGCCAAGCAAACATGAGAATTATTGCACAATCAGCTTAACAGCTCATGCATCCAAGAATAATATACAGAAGGATGGAAAAAAAAAATTGAGGGTCTGGTAGATAACAATTGGTTTGGCGTTAGGAAAGGTAAAGGCACCAGGGGAGGCAATTCTGACATTGCAGTTGATAATAGGAGTAAGATTGAAGAGAAATCAAGACACAGTCATAGGAACTCTCGATCTGGAAAAAGCTTTCAATAGTGTAAAACTGTGCAAGTTGTTTGAAATTCTGGGAAAGTAGAGGTAAGCTATGGAGAAAGACAGGTAATTATAATAAAGGCAAAAAACAATAGGGAACAG
Organism: Schistocerca piceifrons; assembly: GCF_021461385.2. NCBI lineage: Eukaryota > Metazoa > Arthropoda > Insecta > Orthoptera > Acrididae > Schistocerca > Schistocerca piceifrons. Next base: position 207,049,995 of record NC_060145.1, on the reverse strand, counting down.
TAAGAACGGGAGATGATGAACGAAGTGCTCCGATTAAAAATGGTGTAAGACAGGGACATAGTCTTTTGCCACTACTGTTCAATCTGTACATCCAAGAAGCAATGTCAGAAATAAAAGGAAGATTCTAGTGCAGTATTAATATTCAGGGTGAAAGGATATCAATGATGAGATTCACTGATTCCGTTGCTATGCTCAGTGAAAGTGAATAAGAATTACAGGATCTGTTGAATGGAATGAACAGTCTAATGGGTACAGAATATAGATTGAGAGTAAACCAGAGAAAGACAAAAGTAATTGAGAACACTGAGAAACTTAACGTCAGGATTGATGGTTGTGAAGCAGACTTTTAATCAAGGAATTCTGCTATCTAAGTTGCAAAATAATGACAGAAGGAGCAAGGACAACATAAAAAGCAGACTAGCAGTAGGAAAAAGTGCATTCCAGGACAAAACAAGTCTACTAGTATCAAACATAAGCCTTAATTTGAAGAAGAAATTTCTGAGAATGTACATTTGGAGCACAGAATTGTATGGTAGTGGAACATGGACTGTGGGAAAAGCGGAACAGGAGATCAAAGCATTTGAGATGTAGTGCCAAGAGAGAATAATGAAAATGAGGTGGACTGTTAAGGTAAGGAATGAGAAGGTTTTCTGCAGAATCACCAAGGAAAGGAATGTATGGAAAACATTGACAAGAGGAATGGACAGAATGATAGGGCACTTGTTAAGACATCAGGGAATAACTTCCATTGTACATGACTGAGTTGTAGAGGGTAAAAACTATAGGGGAAGACAGAGATTGGAATACATCCAGCAGCTGATTGAGGCCAAAGGTTGCAAGTGCTACTCTGATGTGAAAAGGTTGGCACAGTAGAGGAATTCATGGTGGGTAGCGTCAGGCCAGTCAGAAGATTGATGAGGAGAAAAAAATCCTGGCATAAACAAAATTTCAAAAGGCAGTCAGTTAAATTGGTAAGACCCTATGGGCTTATTGAGATGTACGATATTTCGAGAAGTGGCGTTCATTGAGAACCGCAGGTACATGTCATGCAAGTCAATGTGTGAAAAACATTGCGTGTGGGAGCACCCCTGGAAACTTCACCAACAACTCCTCCAGCTACTGCAGACGAGTACGCAACACATCATGTGTTGACTGTTTGTTTAAAATTGCTGCAAAGATGCATGCCTCTGTTTGGCTTCTGAATGACCACCAAAGGGGTAGTCTGCCTACTTGACGAAATTGGAAGAATGAAGCTGAGGTCGTGCAAATGCTGCAAACTCATTTTTGACCAAGTTGCACGTGGTGAAGGGAATTGGTGTGGGAGCCACAAAATTTTCCTATTGCTGATGGCGGAAGGGATATTTGTGCCTCAAAATTTTCTGCCACCCCAAGATGTTCTCAGACAGCTGGTCATGCAACTACAGTAAAGAGTTCAAATCTTGAAAGGGGCTGATTGAAACAATAAATGTATATTATCAACTATCGGGAAGCAAAAAACAGAAAAAAGCTTCTAATCCAAAAATGCTCTGTGTAAATTGTGAATTAACCACTAACAATGTAAGTTACCTTTCCACAGTATTCTAAGATACAGAGATGGAGAATTTCCCCTTTCAAAGGACTATACAGTTCACTGTATGACACAACCTGACATAGAGGCCTTTTCAAGCAGGGTAGCACAAGAGGCTGTCAGATGTGTACAAAGTCTCCTTCCAGCCCCTATCTCTGCCACAACCATTAAAGCAGCTCATCCTAACATAACAGAGACACAAGAGTACATGTGTACTGAAGTGTACTATTTAAAGCAGGTCAGTTGGGTTTCCACTAGCCTGGCAAGCTTTACGGGACCTGTTCAGTCTGCTGCATGTGACAACAGGTTGCACTGTGAATCCAACATACCTACAGTGTAGCCAGGTATATGTTTGCATAGGTAGTTTCAATGCAGCTCATTTATCATGACAATGGCAGCAACAGAGTGAACAAACTAAACTTGAAGGAGGTTTGGGAGAAATTATGGAGTCATGAAACAGAGCCCAAACCCACTAAGGGAATAATTGCCATGCATTAAAGCAGCTTCATATAAATCAGTAGGTATCTCACAATCCAAGTTGTGTAAAAAGTTATGGTACTAGACTCATCTGTCAGCATTGACTATGTTATGACATATTTGTAAAGTTGACCAGCAGTTTCCTCACTCCATAATTTTTTTTTAAAGAGGATGAAGACATAATGGCTGACAAGTATGTGGAAATGTATGCTAAGCACTTGAGGCCATTTAGCAGTATATAGGCTTTCTGAATGTAGGGAAAACATTGACTGAAATAGGAAAGAAATATGACTCAGTGGACATTAAAAATCACCTTCAGGTAGTATGCAACATAGAGCAAAGAAAGCTTAGTACAAAAGAAAAACTACTTCTTTTAGATATTTACTTTTTATATTAACATAATAAGAAAAACAAACTTCATGGTTACTAAAATGCATGGCTAATTTAGAATAAACTATTTGGGCCACTTGGAATTAATTCAGCAAGGCTGCAATATACATCCTGGAAAAAATATTTAAAATGGGTATAACTGGGGTAACATTCAGCTCGAACATAATAAAGTTACAGAAACTAAACTCCAAAACCTTACATTAGTTGTCGTAGCACTATAACAGGCATATTTAGCTTCTTAGGTGCAAAGGATCTCAAATTTCAGAAAGGACTCTCCCTATTACAGGAACATGTGTCAGAGGTGACCTGATTAGGGTTCAAATTGAGAATAGCCTGTACCAGTCGAAAGAGAATAAAGTTGCAGAGAAAACCCTTCATGTTGTTGTTGTGGTCTTCAGTCCAGAGACTGGTCTGATGCAGTTCTCCATGCTACTCTATCCTGTGCAAGCTTCTTCATCTCCCAGTATCTACTGCAACTTACATCCTTCTGAATCTGCTTAGTGTGTTCATCTCTTGGTCTCCCTCTACGATTTTTACCCTCCATGCTGCCCTCCAGTACTAAATTGGTGATCCCTTGATGCCTCAGAACATGTCCTACTAACAGATCCCTTCTTCTAGTCAAGTTGTGCCACAAATTTCTCTTCTCCCAAATTCTATTCAGTACCTCCTCATTAGTTCTGTGATCTACCCATCTAATCTTCAGCATTCTTCTGTAGCACCACATTTTGAAAGCTTCTATTCTCTTCTTGTCTAAACTATTTATCATCCACGTTTCACTTCCCTACATGGCTACACTCCATACAAATACTTTCAGAAACGACTTCCTGACACTTAAATCTATACTCGATGTTAACAAATGTCTCTTCTTCAGAAACGCTTTACTTGCCATTGCCAGTCTACAGTTTATATCCTCTCTACTTTGACCATCATTAGTTATTTTGCTCCCCAAATAGCAAAACTCCTTTACTACTTTAAGTGTCTTGTTTCCTAATCTAATTCCCTCACCATTACTTGATTTAATTCGACTACATTCCATTATACTCGTTTTTCTTTTGTTGATGTTCATCTTATATCCTCCTTTCAAGACAGTGTCCATTCCGTTCAGCTGCTCTTTCAGGTCCTGTGCTGTCTCTGACAGAATTACAATGTCATCGGCGAACCTCAAAGTTTTTATTTCTTCTCCATGGATTTTAATTCCTACTCTGAATTTTTCTGTTGTTTCCTTTACTGTTTGCTCAATATACAGATTGAATAACATTGGGGATAGGCTACAACCCTGTCTCACTCCCTTCCCAACCACTACTTACCTTTCATGCCCCTCAACTCCTATAACTACCATCTTGTTACTGTACAAATTGTAAATAGCCTTTATCTCCCTGTATTTTACCCCTACCACCTTCAGAACTTGAAAGAAAGTATTCCAGTCAAAATTGTCAAAAGCTTTCTCTAAGTCTACAAATGCTAGAAACATAGGTTTACCTTACCTTAATCTCTCTTCTAAGATAAGTCATAGGGTCAGTATTGCCTCAAGTGTTCCAACATTTCTGTGGAACCCAAACTGATCTTCCCCGAGGTTGGCTTCTACAAGTTTTTCCATTCATCTGTAAAGAATTCATGTTAGTGTTTTGCATCCGTGATTTATTAAACTGATAGTTCGGTAATTTTTACTTCTGTCAACACCTGCTTTCTTTGGGATTGGAATTATTATATTCTTCTTGAAGTCTGAGGGGTAATCGCCGGTCTCATACATCTTTCTCACCAGATGGTAGAGTTTTATCAGGGATGGCTCTCTCAAGGCTGTCAGTAGTTCTAATGGAATGTTGTCTACTCCCAGGGCCTTGTTTCGAATTAGGTCTTTCAGTGCTCTGTCAAACTCTTCACACAGTATCATATCTCCCATTTCATCTTCATCTGCATCCTCTTCTATTTCCATAATATTGTCCTAAAGTACATCACCCTTGTATAGACCCTCTATATACTCCTTCCACCTTTCTGCTGTCCCTCCTTTGCTTAGAACTGGGTTTTTATCTGAGCTCTTGATATTCATACAAGTGGTTCTCTTTTCTCCAAAGGTCTCTTTAATTTTCCTGTAGGCAGTATCTATCTTGCCCCTAGTGAGATAAGCCTCTACATCCTTACATTTGTCCTCTAGCCATCCCTGCTTAGCCATTTTGCACTTCCTGTCGATCTCATTTTTGAGATGGTTGTATTCCTTCTTGCTTGCTTCATTTACTGCATTTTTATATTTTCTCCTTTCATCAGTTAAATTCAAAATATCATCTGTTACCCAAGGTTTTCTAGTAACCCTCATCTTTCTACCTACTTGATCTTGTGCTGCCTTCACTATTTCATCTTTCAAAGCTACTCATTCTTCTTCTACTGTATATCTTTCCCCTGTTCTTGTCAATCGTTCCCTAATGCTCTCCCTGAAACTCCCTACAACCTCTGGTTCTGTCAGTTTATCCAATTCCCACCTCCTTAAATTCCCACATTTTTGCAGTTTCTTCAGTTTTAATCTACAGTTCATAACCAATAGATTGTGGTCAGATTCCACATCTGCCCCTGGAAATGTATTACAAATTAAAACCTGGTTCCTAAATCTCTGTCTTACCATTATATAATATATCTGAAACCTTCCAGTATCTCCAGGGTTCTTCCATGTGTACAACCTTCTTTCATGATTCTTGAACCAAGTGTTACCTATGATTAAGTTGTGCTCTGTGCAAAATTCTACCAGGCGGCTTCCTCTTTCATTTCTTAGCCCCAATCCATATTCACCTACTACATTTCCTTCTCTTCCTTTTCCTACTGTAATGGATCTGGGAGATGTGTTATTTTGTACCGGATTTGTTGATACCAAATCTAATGAGGGAAGTTGTAAATATTTTCGTATATTTTTGTCAGAATATTTTTTGTGAATTGTAATTTGCCTTATTTTATGCTAATTTACTTATATTTTTGAGAGTGACAGCATATTGATTGATATTAGTAGATGTGACGAAGAATATCAAAGAGACTGGTTACAAGTGGAAGCTTGTGTGTTGTGTGAAATGTCTTTGACGCTGGAGTCGTCTTTGACCGTAGTCAGTCGGCAGTGAACTCTCGGTGTGTGTTGACGGTGGAACAATGTGCAGGTCGCCGTCATAATAATTTGCTAGTGAACAGGAAAAATGAATTATGTTACTATTTTTTTATATAAACATAAAAAAGAAACCACATTCGAAGAAATGGTATTTGAAGCACCAAAAATGAGGCAAATGCATTGAACTAGGTCATTTCTGCAGCCGACGAAACTGCATTGTGGAATCATACTTTCACTAGACGACTGAAGCCAACACAAAAAGACAAATATCGTCTTGTAAACATTTCACGGAAAAGGTACTGTCACGAAATATACTAAATACAGTATATAAAAATAGTGAGCATATTTCACTGCTATCGAATTCCAGTCACCCAGGACTATTAAATTTTTGTCTCCATTCACTATCTGAATAATTTCTTTTGTCTCATCATACATTTCATCAATTTCTTCGTTATCTGCGGAGCTAGTTGGCATATAAACTTGTACTACTGTGGTAGGCGTGGGCTTTGTATCTATCTTGGCCACAATAATGCGTTCACTGTGCTGTTTGTAGTAGCTTACCCATATTTCTATTTTTTTTATTCATTATTAAACTTACTCCTGTATTACCCTTATTTGATTTTGTATTTATAAACCTGTATTCACCTGACCAGAAGTCTTGTTCCTCCTGCCACCGAACTTCAACAATTCCCACTATATCTAAATTTAATCTGTCCATGTCCCTTTTTAAATTTTCTTACCAACCTATCCAATTAAGGGATCTGACATTCCGCACTCCGATCCATAGAACTCCAGTTTTCTTTCTCCTGATAACAACGTTCTCCTAAGTAATCCCTGCCTGGAGATCCCAATAGGGGACTATTTTACCTCTGGAATGTTTTACCCAAGAAGATGCCATCATCATTTAATGATACAGTAAAGCTGCATGCCCTTGGAAAAAATTATGGCTGTAGTTTCCCCTTGTTTTCAGCCGTTTGCAGTACCAGCACAGCAAGGCCGTTTTGGTTAGTGTTACAAGGCCACATCAGTCAATCATCCAGACTATTGCCCCTGCAACTACTGAAAAAGCTTCTGCCCCTCTTTAGGAACCACACATTTGTCTGGCCTCTCAACACATACCCCTCCATTGTAGTTGCACCTACGGTATGGCTATCTGCATCACTGAGGCACGCGCAAGCATCCCCACCAACAGCAAAGTCCATGGTTCATGGGGGGAGGGTACCGTTCATATTGAAATAAAAATAAACTTGAAATTCGTCAAAAAGCAAAAAAAAGTACAAATAAAATCCACCATTTTCTGGCACGCAGTGACCCAGAATGGATGCATATTTCATGGAGCTTCGCTCTGTGACACTTGGATATTTTCATAACTTCTGAACCCTACCCAAACACTGCAATAAAAGCATACAGAATGAACTGCTACATAATGTAGCACAGCAGGAAAATGTGTAACCAAGCAAGACTCCCATAGTCTGCTTGGGTTAGGCAAAGCTTGACACGGGTGGGACTAAAGCAGCCTGCCTCTACTGCTGCTAACATGCCAGCAGATTGCGTGCCTGACTAACAGACAAGCATGGGCATGTTAAAAGCAGAATGTGTGCACTCTTGGAGCCTGTAGGTATCCAACCTAATGAGACTGATTGTTGCTTTCATGGCTGCATGAAACTCAGTTGGTTGGCCTTCCTCTACCAGCATTAACAGAATACACTAGGGTAATGCTTGTGGGGCATTGGAGACAGTCTTTTGAGTCCAGGGAAATCTCTGGAGCCACCAGTGATGGTCCCGTGGCTCGCCAGCTGTTACAAATTGTTGCCAAATGGCCTATTATGTGGCATACCCCACGGCATATATCTGCATGTGGGCAGTCTGGTTGAATGTGCACCAAATGACAACCAGGACAAGACTGCTGGCTTGCCCACTGTGCGGAAACAAATGTGGAGGGGTAGCAACGCTGAGAATGTGGTAAACAATGCAAATGGCAACTGACTCATATCTGCCAAGTCCTAGGTGGGCAAAGACAGACAGCACCATGATGACTCAACACATGAATCATCTATAGTGCCAACACACAGCAGTTCAGCAGAATGCAAGGCTACTAGGCCCAACCCACAGGGCTTTGAGGTCTGATTACCATGCTCATATAGGTTCACCATCTGCTAATTGTCAGACCATACATCTTTTGCTGTTGCCACGATCTCATGTTATTCTATAATCTTAGCAGCTTCAGCTAAAAAGGGGTCAGACAAAGACATTGCTCTAGATTGGACCTCAGGGGTGGGTGTTAACCAGACAATTGTGTCCCTAATTAGTGAGTCCACATACAAGGTAGCACATTGGGGACATTCGCAGTTACATGAAGAATCTTGCTGGTTGGTGATCCACACTGCATAAAACTGCCCAGGGAACTTGTAGTGGTGGTTAAACTATAACCGTGCTGCCATAACATGTGGTTGACAATCAAAAACCTGTTGATAAGCTGACAAACAGTGCAGCAAAAACTGTTGCAGGTAATTCTCCCACCTTCCTGTAGACTCATCAAAGCCAGCAAGCAGCATTGCAGGAGGGGGGATTGGCGGGCGGGGGGAGGGGGGGGGCGGGGTGGTTCGGGGCTTACCTGCTGGTGCCTGACCCACCACCACAGTATGAGTGCAGAGCGATTCCATGGTCTGTTGGAGCAGTTCCTATATCTGCTCGTGCTCTAACTTTGTTGCTACTCCTGAAGGTGCAGCTGCTCCTGCCAGAATTGCAAAAATGCCAGGTCCACGATGGCCACAATTTAACACTATGAAAAAAGAAAAGGATCACACACACAAGAATATCATATGTCATCACAGGCTGATAATGCCACAACACCATCACTGTCAGAACAAAATATAACTGTTCTAGCTGACAGTGACTTGACTACTAGCCGGGGAACTGGACCTGGGAAGAGGGAACAAATCTCAACATGGGAATGTGAACACCATGCAGAGACAGATCTTTTGCCGCCAGCAAGTATACACCAGTGTCAGTGGCTCTGTCTGTCTGTCTGTCTGTCTGTACCATGCTTCATGGTGCACCCTCATGACAGTGCTCTTCACTTCTCTGCTGTGATGCAACTTTAAATCGATATTTTACATTCCATTTTGTATTAACATTTATGATTGAAGCTATAGCTGCAAGCCATTTATTTTTTCTTCAGCATCTCATCTGCATCCATCTCAACATCTCCTGCTGGGATACTAAAATTTAAGAGATAAAATCAAATAGAAAAGCAGTTATCCCTTTGTGGGTAAGTTAACCACAATAAATATACAAACTCTGGGTTGCAGAGATGATGCATCCACAGAACATGAGTAAGTGTGAATATTACCAGAGACTCATTGAAAAGCGGTCACTCTGTCAACCAAAGAGAATGCACTTTGCTTGAAACATTTGATGAAATTCTACTCTCACACCTTTATTTTTTGATATACTACCAAATAATATCTCATAATCAATTTGTGTGCATAATTCTGTCTCATGTTATCTGAAACTTGAAATCTGTATTAATCCAGAATGCTTTGTATAGTGTAAACTTTAAACTACTACATATTTTTATTGTAAGTGCCCAACTGTAATACATTATGTTTACAAATAAATACAAATAAAACTATTTTTTGCATCACCCATTTATTTATTTTGGCAGTACGCATTTCAGTGTTTCACAGCATCATCTTGAAGTGGAGCATTATTTAGTTAGACACTGAAGTGACAAAAGTCATGGAGTATCTTCTAATATCATGTCAGACCTCCTTTAGCTTGTTGTAGTGCAGCAACTTGACATGGCATAGACTGAGCAAGTCATTGGAAGTCCCCTGTGGAAATATTGAGCCATGTAGCCTCTATAACTGTCCATAATTGTGGAATTATTGCCGGTGCAGGATTTTGTGCATGAACTGACATCTCAATAATGTCCCATAAATGTTCAATGGAGTGCATGTCGGGTGATGTGGGTGGCCAAATGATTCACTCGAATTGTCCAGAAAGCTCTTCAAATCAGTTGTGAGCAATTGTGGCCCAGTGACATGTTTGGGAACATGAAGTCCGTGAATGACTGCAAATGGTCTTCAGGTAGCCAGACATAAATATTTCCAGTCAACAATCGGTTGAGTTGGACGTGAGGACCCAGTCATGTCCATCTAAATACAGCCCCCACCATTGTGGAGCAACCACCAATTTGCACAGTGCCTTGTTGATAACTTGGGTCCAGGACTTCATGAGGTCTGCCTGAGGTCTGCACCACACTCAAACCCTATCATCAGCTCTTACCAACTGAATTTGGAGAATCATCTGACCAGGCCACAGTTTTCCAGTCATCTAGGCTCAAACCAATATGGTCACAAACCTAGAAAATTCATTGCAGGCGATGTCATGCCGTTAACAAAGGCTCTCACATTGGTCATCTGCTGGCATAGTGCGCTAGCGCCAGATTTGACAGTACTGTCATAACAGATACGTTAGTCATATGTCCCACATTGATTTCTGTGGTTTTTTCACACAGTGTTGCTTGTCTTTTGGCACTGACAACTCTACACAAACACCACTGCTCTCAGTCACTAAGTGACTGCATTGTCCATAGTGAGAGGTAATGTCTGAAATTTGATATTGTCAGTGCATCCTTGACACTGTGGGTCTCAGAATATTGAATTTCTTAAAGGTTTTTGAAATGAAATGAAATGTGCCATGCATGTAGCTCAACTTTTCCATGAATCACATGAGTATAGATGAGAGCTCTGACAATGCCCTGCCCTCTTATACCTTATGTATACAATACTGCTGTCATCTGTATATGTGCATATTGCTATCCCAAGACTTTCATCACCTCAGTATATATTTGGTGTGAATGAAGACTGCAGATGCTTTTCACAGCAGTAGACCAGTATTGTATGTTATGTTGTATCTTTTGCTGATGATAAAAATTGTTTTTTCAGAAAGATACCTTAAAAGTTAAAAAAACATGGATTTGTGACAGTAAATTACACTTACAGGGGCAGTAATTACACAGGCCAACGACGGAAAAACTTTTTTGCTGAAAATACCTTATTCTTATGTTTTTTAGGGTGGGAAATCCAAATATGATTCTTAAAAAACTGTTTCACCCGCCATTTTTTCACATTTTACAGTTAAATTTATTCGATTTTTTAAAGAATTTAACAGCTTTTATATAGTTAAAATAATTTAAAAAGGAGGTGTAATGAATGTAGATGATGTTGGTAACACTGCTGAAAAACATTTGCTGGCAAAAAAAGGTTGATTCTATTTTTGTGTTAACAGATGGTGTTTTGTTTACAATCAACTTAACCTCACTTTCCTGTTTCCTGTACGTTTGCTCAGTACAATGTCTGAGCATGGTTGTAAAACCTCTGCTGACAGTTTTTGTTATATTTGTGGTGAATTTGTGATTAAAAAACACCAAAGACATATTACAGACTTTGTGAAAAAGGTTTATCTATCATATTTTGGATCTAAACTTGGTGATCAAGATAAATCTTTGGCACCACATAAGGCATGTTATGTGTGTGTTGAAGAGCTGAGAAAATAGCCCAAAAAGGAGAAAAAAGCATTTGGATTTGCTGCTCCTATGATATAGAGGGAGCCAAGAAATCATTCCGATAATTGCTAATTTTGCAGTGTTGATATTACTGGTCATAATTCGAAAAACAAGAAGGTAATAAGCTACCCTAACTTCCGTCTGCCATCTGACCAGTAGGGAATGGTGTAGATTTGCCGGTTCCTGAACCACCAGATGATTTAAATTCTATTCCAACAGAAGTATTTTGTGCTGTACAGTCTGATTTAGATGAACCAGATGATGATGAATTCCATTGTAATACAGAAAAGTCTAGAGCCCAAATTGTTTACTCAGACCAAGCATAACGATTTGGTTAGGGATGGGGGCTTAATGAAAGAAAAAGCTGAATTGCTTAGCTCTAGATTAAAAGAAAAGAACTTACTGGCAGTTGGAACTGGCATATGCATGTATAGAAAGAGAGAGCAGCAATTTTCCAAGTTTTTTCAACAAGATGATGATTTAGTTTACTGCTCAGACATTCCTGGTCTGATGAATGAGTTTGGTATTGAATACAAAAAGGAAGACTGGAGGCTGTTTATTAATTCATCCAAAACTAGTTTAAAGGCTGTTTTATTACACAATTGTAACATGTATGCATCTACACCTGTAAGACATTCTGTACATATGAAAGAAAGCTATGAAAACCTAGAAATAGTGCTAAATAAAATAGGCTATTCTGCTCATGGTTGGATGATATGTGGCGATCTAAAAGTAACATCCATGCTCCTTGGTCAGCAAGGTGGCTTTACCAAATTTCCATGTTTCTTATGTGAATGGGACAGTATGGTTAGGGATCAACACTGGTGCAGAAAGAACTGGCCTGTGAGGTAGTCTTTAAAACCTGGTGAGAAGAACTTTCTATGCAAAAACCTTGTAGATCCAAAAAACGTTCTCCTACCACCTCTACATATAAAGTTAGGCCTAATGAAAAAGTTTGTAAAGGCTTTGCCTAAAGATGGACCATGTCTTAATATTTCTGCCAAAAGTTTCCACACCTTTCAGAAGCTAAACTAAAAGAAGGTATCTTTGGTGGACCTGACATTAGAAAATTGATGTTTGATGTTAACTTTGAATCCGCAATGACTTTAAATGAGAAAGAAGCATGGGTATCATTCAAGCAAGTCATTACAAAGTTCTTAGGACATGAAAAAGATCCAGAATATGTTTCTATTATAGCTACAATGTTAAAGAAGTTTAAAACTTTAGGATCAATAAAGGATGGCAGCCAAAAACAGTTGCAGGATAGAATTTTTTTATTAAAATTCTTGACCAAGGTTTCGGTACATATAAATATACCTTCATCAGAAGTAAAACTTCTAAAATTACATCATGCACTGGAGAATAATAAAACAATTATGCCAAAAGGCGTAATTGTTTTATTATTCTCCAGTGCATGATGTAATTTTAGAAGTTTTAGAAGTTTTACTTCTGATGAAGGTATATTTATATGTACCGAAACCTTGGTCAAGAATTTTAATAAAAAAATTCTATCCTGCAACTGTTTTTGGCTGCCATCCTTTATTGTGAAGAATTTTAACAGTTGCTGCTGCAGCCATGTTTAAAATCTTGAAACTTTAGGATGTTTAATGAGCCTGGACGTTCACTTTTTGAACAGTCACCTTGATTACTTCCCGGACAATATGGAAGATGTTAGTGAGGAGCAAGAAGAGCATTTTCACTAGGACATTAAAGTGATGGAAAAACACTACCAAGGCCGCTGGAACACCAACATGATGCGGGACTACCGTTGGTCACTTCACCGAGAAGTTCAGCAAGTGACTCATTGTAGAAAAAGCTGCACAAGAAGCTTTAATGAAAAAAGAGAAAGAAACTACAAACCAATTCCAACTGACAAGTGAAACCTCCATTAACACATATCATTGTTTTAAGTAGCTTACTGTAAATACAAACCATGTTTATGTTGTAACAAAGCATTTCATTAATTTCCCCATTTACCCTATAGCACAGGATTTTTATACTATATAATAAAAAGCATATTGCTTGAAAACTGTGGGTGATACAAAAAAAACTAAGGCTAGATTTGGATTCAGCTCATAAAAATCTATAAAGATCAGCTATCAAAGTTAAAAAAAAACATTTTTCAAAAACATTTTTTGTTGGCCTATGTTATACATTTTGTTTACATAAAAACCAGTGTTTGTGAATATGTGAGAAATAAATAAATAAAAATACTACTTTGTTAACGTAGCCTTGAGTTCCGTCAAATTTCTAGTTGTTGATTACTTTACTTTTTGATTGTTGTCTGTAACAATTAATTTATGGCTGCTGTTTTCAGAAACTATTTTAACCTTGCTTACATTTACATTTCCTGCAGATCTCCAAAAGCTGGCGTGAATCAGGCAGGAGATTTTGCGGAAGTGGCATACTTTGTTCTGAAAAACCATTGCGGAGAAGGAAAGAAATTTACTGTGGAAGATGTGAATTCCCGTCTTGATGCACTGGCTCAGAAACATGCAGCTCGTGATCGCAGTATGTATTAATAATTTGTTCATTTTGTGTTGCAAATAGTTACGGTAGGACAGAACTATATATGATGATGTAAGTAATTTTAATGCTAAGGAAAGTCTAGGATGGAATAACAACTATATTATGAAAAGGATACATTGCTAGTCACCATGTAGAGGGGATGATGAGCCACAGACAGATATGATGAATACCTTTTAGCTTTTGGGCAAAAGGCCCTCTTTTGAAATAGAGAAAGAACACAAATTCACACAAGCACAACTCACACACAGGACCACTGTCTCTGGCTGCTGAAACTTGACTGAGTCATAACTGAGCCAAATGGGAGCAACAATCTGGTTGGGCGGTAAGGAGAAGACATGGGGCAGAGAATGGTGGATAGCAGGGTGGAGTTGGGGGAAGGCGTGGTGCTGCTTGTGGGACCTTGCATGGACTGATGGGGACAGGGTAGGAACTGCTAGTTGCAGTCAGGAGGTTTGAGGTGAGCAAGAGAGGAGAGAAGTAGATAAGGGGAAAAGAACTGATTGATAGGATAGAAGGCTGTGTTGTGCTGGAGTGGGAGCAGAGAAGGGGATAGGTAAGTGGAGGACAGGGATTAGCACAGCTTGAGGACAGGGGGGTTATGGGAATTAAGGATACATTGTGGGAAGAGTTCACACCTGGGTAGTTCAGAAAAGCTGGTGTTGGTAGGAAGGATCTAGATGGCACAGGCTGTGAAGCATTCATTGAAGAGAAGCATATTGTATTGGGCAGCATGTTCTCTTTAGGCCACAGTTTGTTGGTGGCTGTTCATGTAGATAGACAGCTTGTTAGTTGTCATGCCCATGTAGAAAGCAGTACATTGGCTGCAGCTTGTAGATTGTAGTTCACATGAATGATTTCACAAGTTCTTTCATTAACAACCTTGAATTCTTTAACCAAACTTGATACTTTGTCATGCATCACAAACCCAGTGCCAAGTTTATGTTTACCTACACACCCACCATAAAATAGTACATGTCCATCTTCTTTATGAGCACCCTCACCTGTCCATCTTGTCTCGTATACTGCCACCAAGTCCAGTTTATATTGCTTAATTTCTGAGACCTTAGCCAGGATGGTTTCTGGTCTATACAAACTGTGAACATTCCAACATCCAAAATTAAAATTTCCAATTTGTAGGCAATTTTTCCTTTGCACTTTTTGCCTCCCATTGTATTCATCCATGTCTGAGGCAAGTTTCATAAAAAGAAGACTTTATTAAGTGTTAGGTTTGGAGTACACATTTCTGAAAAGATTAGAAACTTAGCTGCCTGTGTTTCCAAACTCTCTCTATAAGAAATGTGCAGTGATACGGTAATTTTTGAATGGTATGTGGGATCTGAAACCCAGGATTTAATGTCTAGCATCTTTACATTCCCAACTAATATGTCTTCATCAGCCAGTCCATGTGTGCTGCAGATCCATATACTCCAGAAACTGCTCCCCTTGTGGTTCACAAGTTTCAGATCTTAATGTGTCCAGCTTTGCCAGTGATTCGAATTCACCGGAGCAACAACAAAATGAACACTCATTTCAGAGCCACCCTACAGTTTCAGTCTTCATCATTATGATTATGTTTAATGAAATGTTAGGTGGTCTTCAGCCTGTCTTTAGAGGTCATGTCTAAGTAGCAGCCTCTTTGGCACGCATCACCAGCACATCTGGAGCTGATAAACAAACCCACTATCCACTAGACAATCCCCAAGGGAAACATTAAACCTGAAGCTGTAGTTATGAACAGCAGTTACACTCAGGGGTGCAGTGACATGCCAGCACAAACTGCAGTGTATATGTACCACTTAAAGTTACTCTTTCATGGATTTCATTATAGCCTTTGATGGTACATATCTGTGCACATCAAAATTTTCCTTTGCATTAAATATTCTAAAAACAAAACCAGAAAGAATTTCAAAATTTGTAGAAGTGATAACCAGCCATTGTGATTGACAGGCAGGAACTTTTTTTAAGAGAAATGTAATAAAAGTAGCAATACTGTAAATAATTGTATTTATTCTCATAATAGTATATAACACAGTACTACAATGGGTAAAAAATAGTTTTATTTATGAGTAAGGTTAAATAAATTGATCTTGTCAGGTGACAATGCAATAGCTGCTTCTTTCTTGATGTGAATGGAATCTCACATGCACACATATTGGGAAAAAAGGCATGAATATACACACATGACTCTTCTTGTGTATGAGGCAACCATAGATACACAATGACAAGGTGTACTGTACACATTCAAACAGTGTTGGACTGATTGTTGACAACACACTTCACAAGGGTGTAAATGCACTGAGAAGCTGTTGTCAGTATGCCAAATTGTTTAATTAGATGTGTGCAAGAGAGTACAGAGTGAATACTCATGTTATGATTGTTACACACTCCTATACAACAAATACTTTTCGCCTTAGTGATTAATCACCCCAGCATATGATGCCAGTATACATTAGTAAATGAAAGTAGAAAGTTTAAGTCACATTTTGACATTTTCACCTCCAAAATATGATCACATCCAAAAATGTTGCAGAGTGTAGATGTTTAAGGAGACCTGTGACATGTGGCTTCCATTTCAGGTTGTTATCAAAATAAGCACAAAAGAATTTAGAATATTTTGTCTGACTTGCCCTAATGCATTATTTCTATTGGTGTAATCAGACACTGTGTAATTTTGAATTACATTTCCAATTGCTGAAGGTACTCCATAAGGCTTGGTTATAATACTTGCACCATCACCAGTGAGAGCTATTTCTGCATCTTTAATATGTGATGAAAGATCATTTGTATGAATAATAACAGGAGTGGACCCAGTATGAATCATTATGGCTCACCTGTAGTGTTTAATTCCCATTCTGTACGTGCTGTTTCATTATGTACACTCCCAGAGTTCATGAATGCAACACACTGTACCTTTAATTAGAAAGGGTCAAAACCCATTACCAGCAAGATCTCTGATATCATACTATATGAGCTGCTGTAAAAGAATAGTGTGTATCTTTATTCTCAGTTTCAAATGTAATGACTAATAGTTATTGATTTCTGCACCTTAAGTGTATTTATGTTATGATCGTAGTAGTTGGTGCAGTTGTGTTTAATGATGGAACTGAAGTTCCTCAACATATGTGGAACTCCTGTAAATGAATAAGAAGAATTTCTTCTGTAACACTGTCTGTGTATTGTTCCATGAAATATTACTACATCTTCTACAAACAACTTTACAACATAGGGAACATCATATAAGAGTGTATGTGTCAGTTTGACAGCTCATTACATGACTGAATCTTGTACAAGTTTCTTCTGCTTCTGCATGGATCTCTTGCAGTATTGTTACTGGGGGCTTACTGTGTTGCAACAACTTGAGATTATTATTCATGGAGTGTGTACAAAGGCCCACACAGGTACTTCATCTTGTGGGGTTACTGCATTCACTGCTCCACTTCAAAAACATGGCATCCCTCTATACACTCATTACATGCAAAAATACATAGCAAAACCTCCAAACACTGTCATAAGTACTAAATCACTATATTGTTTACAGTACACAAGTGTTATTCATTGGCTAGGTAGACAGGGGAAGAGGAGGAGGAGGAGGAGGAGGAGATTAGTATTCAACATCCGGTCAACAATGAGATCATTAGAGACAGAGCACAAGTTCAGATTAGGGAAGGATTTAGGAGGAAAGTGGCTGTGTCCTTTCAAAGGAACCGTCCCAAATTTTGCTTTAAGTAATGTAGGGAAACCTTGGAAACCTGAATCAGGATGGCCGGTTGTGAGTTTCAACATTGTCCTCCTGAATGCGAGTCCAGTGTGCTAACCACTGCACTAACCGCTATGTAGACGTATGATTACACATTAATATACTGGACTAAAATGTAACACCACAAACTACACAGTCAGATGCTTTTGACATGCCACAGAAAATGCTAGATGGCAGTATTTTGTCATTTAAATTTTGTGTAAGCTGATTTGCGAACAAAAAATAACTTGTTCTTTGGAGAGAGCCCTTTTAAATTGAAATTGAGACACACTGTTTTGAGAGAAGTGTTTTATATTTCTTAACGTACATAATCCTTTCCAGTACTTTCCAGGAGAAGGTAAGTACTGAGGCTGGTCAGTAATTATTAATTTCTGACTTATTGCCTTCCTTGTAAAGATGTCTAACAGTAGCATATTTTGGTCTGTCTGTTGCACGTTATAGTGATATCTTAAAAAATGGAGCATGGTAGAAATGCACAACTCAAAAATACAGTGCTGGATATTGTTAGAGAATACATCTATCTTGGCTAGCTTGGAAGTATGCTGGAAGACCTAATATCAAAAACTTCTGATGCACCAAGCAAGACTGGTGAGCATATGGAAGATATCCAACTGTATTCAGGACAAAAATGCCAGTGACAGAAAAAAAAATAGCTTTTATTGGATTCTTGACTTACGACTGTGGGACCTGGACAGTTCATGAGTACACAAGAAGGAAACTTAGAACTGTGCAGCGAGGAATGGGAAGTTCTATGTTAGTATTTATGATGAAAGATGAAAATTCTGACAAAATACATCAAATCAGTTACTAAATGGGGGCAGCCTGGAGATAAAAGCCACTATGATATGGCAATCGACCAACCCTGTTGCCAGAAGAAATGGTGACCATTGAACACAGTCGGTGCTGGAATGGGGTCCAAGAGATGGACACAGACCACAAGGAAGACTGCTAAACCAATGGGACAAAGATTTGTGGAAGATCACTGAAGTCAACAACCTGAATATCACACAAGACTGTTCCTCATGGAAGATGATGTTGCAGATATATGTGAGCTCAGTGCCTGGAGGGATCACATGTTTCTAGTGGGAGGCTGCGGGTGCTTGCATCAATGCTGCCAGTACCAGTCATGTGCCAGAGGTGAGTGCCAAACATCCGAGTGCTGTGTGTGACCTCACACTCATCCAAAGCAGTTAGACTTTATGAAGTATAGCATAGTCTTCATCCTAAAGGCTTTGATACATTTTGCTGTTGGCGGACACTTATTATCAGTAGTGCAGGGCCACTATGGGAGAGATAGGGGCATCAATGCGGTGTTGGGGGGTGCAGCCGGCTGCTGGTGGTGTTAGTTGTGTAAGGCATAGGCTGTTGGGGGAGATGGATGGCCAGCCGCGTGAGTGTCCTGGGTGTTGGTGACGATGGCACCTGTGTGTTGACGCCCAGTGGGTCAGAGGCAGCACTGGCGTAGCAAATGGGTTTTCTGTGGTGCCCTGGATATGAGGTGGTAGGCAGGTGTCTTGGGGCCATTGTTGGTGGAGGTTCTTGGTTCGATATTGGTGGTAGTGACATTGGTGTCAGTGGTGTCAATGCCATTAGTGCCATCATGGGGGGCTGGCATTGACAGCAGTGCTGGCATCAGTATTCGCCAGTCGGATGTTGACAAACATGGTGGGTGAGCTGGTAAGTTTTAGATCGGGCAGTATATAGGCGGGGTTCAGCCTATAGATTGAATGAATGCTGGTAGAGATGACATGGAGATGCAGGGTAAACATATTGGAATCCCACTTCAGGGCTTGGTGTGAATAAAGCAGGAACTAGTGAGCATTGATGCGCACCATAATGAGTGTGCATGAGGTGAGATTGATGTGGATGAATATCCTGTGTTCGCCATGGCACTGGGTTGGGGTGGGTCACAGGTGGGTCATGCAGTCCTGGAAGCTGGCTTGAATTCAGGCAGGCTGTCATTTGTGGGCAAGTCTGGAGGAGCTGTTCCACCTTGCTGTTGGTGGCAAGGTAGAAGCTTGACGTCAGGTGCAGGTCAGTGCTACAGAGGTGTATCAGTGCCTGGAAAAGGGGTGATGTAAATTGGTACCCATGGTCAGTTATGATGTGGTGTGGGTAGGCGAAATGGACAGTCCACTTGGAGTCAAAAGCATCAGCTACCATGGTGGTAGATAAGTCTAGTATCAGCATTGCCACAGGCCAGCCTGTATATCTGTCCACCATGGTGAGGAGATAGTGGCAGTCATCAGATGGTGATAGAAGGCTGATGATGTCCACTTGAATGTGGGTGAAGTGATACCACACATTTGGGAAAGTGGCTTCAAGGGTGTGTATGTGGCTGCAGACCTTGGTGTGCTGATAGACAAGGCAGGTGCAGGCCCAAGTCCTGCAGTTCCCTTGAATACATGGCCACATGAAGCACTGTATTACAAGAGCAACAGTTGCATGCATGGTGGTGTGTGTCAGGTTGTGCAACCAGTCGAATGTGGCATTTATGGAATGCAGGGGGGAGGAATGGGTGTGCAGTGGGGAGGAATGGGTGTGGTGAGCCAGTGGATACATTGCAGGAGATACTGCTGTTTGAGCCATGTGTAAATTTTGGTTGGAGGCGGAGTCCAGAAGCAAGACCCAGACTTAGGCAGGAGAGTTCCAGGTCATGATCTGGGGTGCATCATAGCCCAGGGAAGAGGCAACAGCACATGTAGGGCTGAGGCAGTTGGTGACAACATTGTCAATTCCAGGTGATGTGATGTATATCAGTTGTAAATTCAGAGGTGAATGACAGCTGCCGGAATGGACGTGAGGAGCACTGGTCACAGCCTTTTGCAAGGGCAAACATGATGGGCTTGTGGTTGGTAACAACTGTGAAGTGATGGGCCTCCACCAGTGGTCAAAAGTATTTAATTCCCTTGTAGATGGTAAGGAGATCTCTACCATATGTGCTCCAGTGTCATTGTGTGGCAGAAGGCTTGCTGGAGAAGTAAGCAAGTGACTGCCAGGTGTTGCTGGTGTATTGCTGCAGAACAGTGCTGCTAGCAATCTAGCTGCCATCACCACAACGGCAGTTGGGGTGTTGGAAGTAGTTTAACATACAGAGGAAATGATGGAGGTCTTGGAATATCTCTGGACACGGGAATTTGAGGGTAGCTTGCACCTTGTCAGGTAGGCGATGTGTACTGGTGGCAGGTAGAAATACCACCTCACTGGCACTGAGAACACACTTCGCTCTGTTGACAATGATGCCAGCATCCTGGAGGGGGTCAAAAATGTTGCAGTGATGCTCATGGTGTTCCTCAGATGATGCAGAGAAAAACAAGTACATTGTCCAAAAGGCAAAACAGCATGGCAAGCTTTGTAAGATGCTGTCCATGAAACGCTACCATGTTTGGGCAGCATTAGGGGGGCTGAAGGTATGAAAGTGTTCTCATAGAGACCAAGGGACGTGATGATAGCAGTTGTCTGGATGTCCGTGGGTGCAACCAGAATCCAGGTGAAAGCCGTGGCGCAGTCGACTGTGCCAAAAATTATAGCTCCAAGCCAGTGTGTTGTAGCGGTGTAAGAATGGGTACCAGTGAGGGATCATGCAAGCGGTTAGTTTTGAGTAAATTCTGCATGGCCACCAGGGACAATCTTCCTTATTGGCAAGGTGAAGGGCAAACGCCCACAGGCCCTTCAAAGGATGCTGCATGCCAGCAGAAAGCAGCTAGTTAAAGTTGGCCTTGGTAATCTTGAGTTTGTGTGGTGCTAGGGGCCATGGCTAGCAGAAGATAGGTAGTCTGGGGTGAAGTCAGTATAGTGGATAGTTGAATGACAGATCTCCCAAAGTGCATTCAGCAGATGTGTGAGTGCAGGAAATTGTGTTAGGAGGTCAGCATGTAGGCTGGAATATGCTCCCTGTCTTTTTTTTTAAGAAAAAAAAAAAACAACATCAAAACGGGTGGTGCACTTCGTTGATTTCCCCATATCACTGTCAGTGAGGTGTTGGCCAGCAGTGTTAGGAAGCAGATGGTAGTGCCGATGAAGTCCACTGCGATAATGGGAACGGTGGTGTCAGTGACAACTAAAGTCCACAAGGGGGGTACTGTTACAGGCTGAGGTCTAGAACGTGGCAATGTGTGTCATAGTTGATGATGGTAGAGCTATTTGCTTCTGTTAGGAGGATGGCTAAGGTCATGCCCAAGGTCCCATACAAGACACCTCAGAAAGACAGACAACTCAGAGCTAGTGTCCCTCAGGAAAAGTGTGGTGGAGTGAGCATCACAGATGACCATGCACTGGGAGACTGAGGAGCAGCTGGGTATGCCAAATCCTAGTGGCTGTTTACATTTGTGTGTCAAGAGCGGGGTCCCCTGCCGTTCACAACATCTGGGCTGAAATGCTCGCGGCACTATCAAAGGCAAGCCTTATCATGAAAGCTGTCAGCAGGCCGGCTGGAGCTGCAGTGGTGGCAGCTGTCATTGTGTCAGCAGCTGGTGCACTGCAGATTGCGGTGGTCGAAATTGAGGTGGGCTGTGGTTGCCTGCAGCATTGTCATTTCAGCACTGAGGCAGATGAACATGTCATATACTCCTGGCTGCTGGGGCTGTGCTGCAGGCCAGCAGAGAGTGGAGCGGCTGGTGATGTTATGAGCAACGGGGCTGTGCTTGTGGTGGGGAGGGTGGCAAAATGGTCATTTGACTGTGCTGGGTGGGGCATGCAGTGGTGGTGGCAGGCAGGAAGGCCAGCAACTCTTGCAAGCTGTCTGCATGGCTGGTGGCGTGGTCTGTATCGGGGCGAGGAGGTGAGCCAGTCAGATGTTATATGGGAAACCATCAGAGACCATGTATGGCTCCGTCAGGCTTCAGAGATGATGCATAAATTTCAAACATTGCCAGTCCCTATACTGCTCAAGGAAAAAGAGGACCCAGATGTGCTGCATCTCGAACAACATGAGTTGTGTAACGAAGTGACACCTGAGTGTGTCAAGCTGTTGGTGGAAGGGGTGACAAGATGATTGGTGAAAGGGGTGAGAAGATGACATCATGAATCTCTGTCGCATATGTCTGCTTGAACTCACTGATTACCATAGTTAACTTGGTAGCTTTAAGGTGATGCCACAGCTGGTTAGCATGGCATCCACAGAGGAAAACCACAGACACTGGACTCTGTGATTAAAGGGTGGCAAGTGGGCTGTGGCACAGGCAGACGCAGTGGTGAAGGCAGGCGAATGATTGGTCATCAATTGCTTTGGGGCCATTTTGGATGGCGGCAGTGGCAGCAGCAGCACTTACAATGGCTGGTGGGGGTGTTGGTGTGGAGTCTGGCATCTGGATTTGGGCCAACAGTGGTTGCATCAGCACAAATTGCACACACAGCTCGGTGTTCCAGCATTCCAGCTCCGCGAGGCATATGGCCAGTTTGGTGGTGATGTTGTGAGGCGATGGGGCAGTGGCCACATGTGGTGAGGTGTCGGTTGTACCATTGGTGGAAGCCATGTTGCTAGGTTACACAGGCTATGAACACATGGAACACAGGTCAAGGGAAGTGATGCAAAGCACAGTAGCTGCAGGAGTACATTAACAAAGCTGTTGGTGGGGTGCACATGTGCACAGGAATGGAAATGTTTGCCTATCAGGATGTGGCAGCCAACGACATGTGAAATTTGAAAATGAAGCTGCCAGATTTTATTGTCAGGCCATTGTTATGGGATCATTTCCCTACCTAATTTACTAAAACTATTACAGTGTAGTAGAGAGTGGCATGCTAGGAGCTGCATAAAGGATTGTTCTACAAATGGATAAAAACAACACTTTCATGAAAAACCAAATTGTTACACCAAAGGGACATGAATGACTCTCACAGATTAACTGCCCTTGCAGGAGCTCACTTGGTAAATTCTACCTTGCTAAGTAAAGGTGCATGCCTGCAATCATCTCTCATTGGGAAGTATTGTCAGAAAGATCCGGATTGAAGATCGCACAGCAGTATTCATGTTGTCACCAAGTGAATGGTGGTTGGATTGTTTGTGACTTGAACTTTGTGACTAATCATGTTCCGTAGCTGATGTGGACACGGCAAAGTGTTTGTGAAACTTCAAACTCGACGGTGCATGTCTGAACCACAAATGTGTTGCCAATGCACAACCGGAACAATGCTGACACCAGAAAGAGAAGAGCCAGACTGAGTGAAGCTAGGCTCGCCAGACCCCGAGCTACTTTCTGTCCACCGGTAGCCAGTAAGCACAGTGTCTGGGCGTCCGGTCACGTGGCAGAGTCATTAGTTTGTGGAGACGTTGGCTTGAGAAAGAAAACTCGCTGCCTTAGCAAACGGTCCATCACAAGGCCATTGGCAAAGGATGATACAGCATAATTTGGACTAATGGTCCTGTTCAGATTTTAAAGTAATATTATAATACACTGTTTAGCCAGAACATCATGACCACCTGCTTACTATCAATATAAACTTGTCCAGGCAATAACAGCGTCACCTGATGAGGAATGACTGCTAATCACACACACACACACACACACACACACACACAAACGCGTGCACACTTGAGTTTGGCCAAGGACAGATTGCAATGGCCTGGAGGCTTGGCACAAGCATTTTGGAAACTACCCAACTTCTCAGGTGTTCGAGGAGTGCTGTGGTGAGTGTCTTCAGCACATGATAAAACCAAGGTGAAACAATGTCCAGAGATCATAGGGTTGGGCAGCCAACCACAGTCAATAACCCATGCATGTGCCAATGTTAACACTGTGACTTTGGCAACGACAACTGAAATGGGCATGTGACTATCAGCTCTGGATGTTGGCACAGCGGCAGAGCATTGCATTGTCTGATGAATCCCAATACCTTCATCGCCATGCTGATGGGAGGGCGTGAATCTTTTGTCTTCCAGGCAAACAGCTCCTTGACACCTATTCAGTTGGCTGCAGACAAGCTGGTGCCAGCTTCATTATGCTCTGGGGATCATTCAAATGGCCATCCATGGATCCAGTGGAGTTCGTGAAAGGCACTATAATGGCCAAGCAGTTCAACACTTCATGACTATCATGTTTCTCAATGGCAGAAGCATTTTTCAACAAGATAATGCACTATGTCACAAGACTAGTGTGTGATGGAGGGGTTCAAGGAATGTAGTGGCAAGTTCCAATTGATGTACTGGCCCCCCAGCTCGCCAGACCTGAACCCAGTCGAACACACCTGGGATGTGACTGAATGTTGTGTCAGAGCTCATCACTTCCCTCCATGGAATTTATGGGTATTAGGTGAGTGAAAGTGAAGAAGAATTAAATGATCTGCTGAACGGAATGAACAGTCTAATGAGTACACAGTATGGTTTGAGAGTAAGTCGGAAAAAGACGAAGGTAATGAGAAGTAGTAGAAATGAGAACAGCGAGAAACTTAACATCAGGATTGATAGTCACGAAGTCAATGCAGTTAAGGAATTCTGCTACCTAGGCAGTAAAATAACCAATGACGGATGGAGCAAGGAGGACATAAAAAGCACACTGCTATGGCAAAAAAGGCATTTCTGGCCAGGAGAAGTCTACTAATATCAAATACCGGCCTTAATTTCAGGAAGAAATTTCTGAGGATGTACGTCTGGAGCACAGCATTGTATGGTAGTGAAACATGGACTGTGGGAAAACCGGAACAGAAGAGAATCGAAGCATTTGAGATGTGGTGCTATAGACGAATGTTGAAAATTAGGTGGACTGATAAGGTAAGGAATGAGGAGGTTCTACGCAGAATTGGAGAGGAAAGGAATATGTGGAAAACACTGATAAGGAGAAGGGACAGGATGATAGGACATCTGTTAAGACATGAGGGAATGACTTCCATGGTACTAGAGGGAGCTGTAGAGGGCAAAAACTGTAGAGGAAGACAGAGATTAGAATACATCAAGCAAATAATTGAGGACATAGGTTGCAAGTGCTACTCTGAGATGAAGAGGTTAGCACAGGAAAGGAATTCGTGGTGGGCCACATCAAACCAGTCAGTAGACTGATGAAAAAAAAAAAAAAAAAAAAAAAAAAAAAAAAAAAAAAAAAAAAGGAGGTGATCTGTGTTTGCCGATGTGGTGTCAATTTCTTCCAGTGACTTACTGAGGCCTCATTGTTTGTACACCATGATGCATTTCCACTGTTATTTGTGCCAAAGGTGGACATGCTGGCTATTAGGTAGGTGGTCATAATGTTAATAGCTGATCAGTGTATAATGTTATTTAGATTTAATAACCTTTTCCAATGGTCTCCCAGAAATACCTACATGGCAGACCATTGTGTCTCTTGAGTTTCGTACAGTGCCAATAATCAATAGTCGATGAGCAATGACACAGGGTTGTTGAAGTACTCGTAAGCAACCATAATGTTGCTGGGCTAGTTTTTAATCCACACAGCATGGGACAGGCAATTTAAAGCAATCTCCGTGCTTGTGCAAATGTAGGTTACATACAACATTAATGGAATGAGACTAGTAATACAAACTGAAGTCCGTATCATGGATGATGACAGTTTGTGCAGGTTAAGGCACGGACAAGGGTTGCATTGTTGCTGGTTCCATGCAACAGTTGCAGTACATGCATACATGTGCTTTTCAGTTGAAGAAAGTGTATATTCTGCAAATTACATCTCTCGCGTACTTGTGTAGAATCTGTTATCTACCACTGCCATCAGCAATGACAACTCACAACAATGGAATAAAAATTCACTAAATAACTCACTGCAGTCATGTTTAATGCTGGCATTGGCTACAACATACAGAGCAGAGCACTCGGGATGCTACTGAATGTTATTGACTGCCAAAGAATGCATTATGTAGTTGCACAGAACAATCCTAAACTTGACCACCGCCATTCATGACTCCAACTATGGTAAGTCAGGGCGGTCAGTTTGTGTACTTTTTTGATCATGGCAACTTGCATTTGTGGGCTAATAGCGAGTTGTGTAGGTCATCATTCATTTTTGCAACTTTTTCAAAGACTGCAGTAAACTTATTTCAATATGTTGTTATATTTTAATATTTAATCACTATTCAGAGTATAGTTCTGTTTTCTTGTACTGCTGTCACAGACCCAATTACTTGTCAAAATTGTGTGTATGTCAACATAATTGTTAGACATTCTCTGATCTATGTACATACATATACATACCCTGCCTGACATAAATAGTGAGCCACTATAACTGTCCACGTCCTGTTGTGCCGACTCCACTGTAGCTTTAATGGAATTTTAACTATGTTTTATATGCCCGACTTCTAATTTCACCACCCAAGTCTCCAGGGTTGTGCAGTTATTGCCCAATGACGACATGCAATACAGTTTGTTAAAGCGGAGTTTGCTGTTATTAATTATGTTTTTAGATTTAATTTTAATACTCGTACAGAGACTCAACGTTCCTTTGTTTAACAGCGAGTTGTCAAAATAAATATGAAATGCTAATGTCTTTGCAATACATAATGTCGACTATTGAGTTAAAGTTCGTACCTGTTTTGCTATTTTAGAGAAGAGAAACCTTAAGCGCTTCTGCTTCTATAGTCTCAGTATCAAATGTTCTCTAATTTCAATTTACTTCCTATCTCAGTTCAGTATTTAACACAAATTATGTATCAATGTCATTTCAGAGATATTACGTCGGTTCCACACTAACGGAATAACACGTAATTGTCATTTAACATCATTTTTATTAATAATCCTTTTTCTTATGACGTAAATGTTAATGAATGATCACTATCTAGGAGGAAAGAGGGATTGATCCTAATCATGAGATAACAGCTTTAATGAGCCTGCAATCATTAATTAAATAAAAAGTCACGTTCAAGGATGATATGCGAACAACTTTCGTTATGTCCGTTTTCACGTATCTGTCAAAACTAATCCTGTCGCCCACAATTCAAATTAACACTGACGTTAACCCCTTTTGTCGGAACATTGAATTGTAACTATTATGTGAAAGTTTATTCTAGTCCCCGAACTAATTCCTTTCAGATACGCGCATGATCGAACAGCAGAACGGAACACAAATGACTTGTTTTAACAACCGAACAACGCAATGACGTTACATTATGACAATGTCTGCCCAATGAACATCTCTTTGACTTTATCTTCTATACCCTGATTAATTAAATTATTCCTAATTACAGTTTATTCAGCTATTTAACAAAATCATCTAACAAAAAATAAAATAAATTTATCCCAACATAAAAGATCTGTTATACAAGCCCCCCAAATGCTGATGGCTTGAATTCACTTTAAAGGCAGCAGCATTTTACCTCAAAACTATAACGGTTTCTTACTGCCCACCTATAACTTATTTATTTGGAGACATGTTAATGGTAATAGGTATTTGAGGGATTAGGGAACTGTGAGGACCGAGCCTCATAGGTTTTTTCATTTTAGCACAACAGTGCACAAAATGGATATGATGCAATGTTCTTTTTTACAGGATTTGTACAAAGTTAATTTTTCTTTTACTGATTAAGTTAGCATGTCTTAAATATTCCAGTTAATCTCTATCCTTAAGTAATTTCAAATTGTTCCAAAACAAAGTACATTACAATATCATTTCATGTTAGTAATGACAATTACTGAATAAGTCAGTCTATGATAATTCTTAATCATTTCAGTACAATTTTCTTTTCTGAATTCTGTAGAGTTGCTTGTAGTCTTGCGCGAAGTCATCTCGTCTTCTTCGGATATCTGCCATCATGCAGCCAGCTGTGCGGTTGCACAGTGGGACCGTATAATCACGATGTTATTCTTGTCATTTTCGAGTCACCTCTTCAATAATTACGCGACTCGACTACCAATTGTGTTTATTCCGTGCCAGCCGCCTCTTCTTATGGCTTCCGCTCTTCTTATGGCTTGCGGACCAGCAATTGTTGCAACACCAGATTTCAATGATACTCCAGTCGTCGTCACTTCTTATGACTTGCGAACGACATGTCTATTTTGTTTTTTCGTAACGGCTGGCCGCCTCTTCTTATGGTTTGCACACCAGCAAGTGTTACAACAGTAACTATTGCATGATCATTATGCCGTCGCCTCTTCTTATATCAAGCAAACTACTTGTTCATCATGCACCTCGTCAGTTTTGTAGCGTCTGGTGTTCTTGATATCTAGTCGCCTCTTCATATAGCTTGTGAACTGGTTGAATTGCAGAATGACTGTTGTATGAGTACTCGGTCATCGCCTCTTCTTGTAACATGCGAACGACTTTACTCTCATGCTGGTACTAGCTCCAGGTTGAATTAGGCATGGTTTTCTAATGTTGTCTGAAGCCCTCTACAACAATTCTACATAATCTCGTCCCATCGGGTTGTTTAAGCAACGACGCCTCGATGTCTCGCCCCATCAGTTTGTCTGAGCAGCGACGCCATGACGTCTTGCCCCATCAGGTTGTTTAAGCAGTGACGCCTCGACGTCTCACCCCATTGGGTGGTTTAAGCAGCGACGCCACGATGTCTCGCCCCATCGGGTTGTCTGCGTAGTGAAGCCACAACGTCTCACCCCATCGGGTTGTTTAAGCAGCGACGCCTCGACATCATACTGCCGTCTCAATGACTCTTGAGCACAGTTGATCAGTTACATCCGGATATCACGCTACATAAAATAAAAACACAACGATCACAACACATCTTGTAGCACTGTAACAAAATAATTGTCATGTCTGATCTCTTTTCTGTACTTCACTTTATATGTCTTTTGTACATTGATTACTACATGATCACTAACCTACTGTTCTAGTGGTTATTCATTTATGTTTGCTCCACTAATTATCCATTCATATTATTTGCATTATAAATCATATGTTTTATTTAAGACATAACTACAGTTATGACTTGGACTGTATCAAGATTCTGTCTATTTTCTTCTCTTTATTATCTTCCTTCATTAATGGATCAACCCTCTCAAAAGAAATTACTGACATTTTACTACCAGACAATTGTCTTCACGATAATTCTATACATACTGTCTCAGTACTCATTATGTTATTTTACAGATGCAAGCCTCTTTATATTGACTCTACATATGGAAGCATAATTTTTCTTAAAACTAAAGAAAACTATACTAACAATATGAACATTTAACAAAAAAAAAAAAAAAAAAAAATTCTTAATATCACTAAACGATTACTAAAATAGTCTGTGTTTATTGTCTCTCTTTGTTATTCATAATATTTTTTAATGTCTTTATGAGGGAACAACCCTTTAGGTAGCCCCCCATTTTTTACTTCCCCTAACAGATAGCTACCGTTGTATAATGTTTGATGTGGATAGACATCCATTTCATTTTTGTAATTCTTAATAGTGCCAGGTTTCTGGCCGAACACACTTGAATTGGTACTTAACAATTCAGCTAATTCGTTTCTTTGTTCTTGAGTTAAATATTCAGATTCTGATACTTTACTTTGTATCAACTGTTGTATTCCTAGCGCTCCATTCACACGTAAAGAGTTTACTTGTTCCTCTACCACTAGCGGTAGTACAAAAGCATTAGCCATCTTAATCTTAATACTATTACAGAATTTGTTTAGTAATTCCCATTTCTTAACCAACTTTAATTCTAACGTGTGCCTGTTATCATTTAGACAACACACACCTTTAGCGAGGTCGAGTTTTATTTCTCGCTCTCGCAAAAAGTCCTAGCCCCAGATACATGGATAGGACAATTTAGGCACTATCAGGAAGGTGCTATTAAGTCTTTCCCCCTGAGCTATAATCTCTACCTGCACTTGGGCCTTTATGGGTACAGAATGTGTTCCTAATGCTCCCGATAACACACAGTTAGATACTGGAAGAACTGGTAATTTTTGTTTATTGTTTAAAAATTTGAACAAGCCAACACACATCATGCTAAATGATGCACTGGTATCTAATAGAATACTAATATCTTCATTAAGAATATTGATATTTACCAAATCTTGTACCAACTCTTTAGGTTTATCATTCCATTTCCCTGGATTCTCTAATAACTCTTCCTCGATACCTATCCCATCATTATATCTTAACACATAACCCTTCAGATCTTTATTTCTTTCCTCTTCCTCGCCAGCTGCACTTGGAAGGCGAAGAGCAGCTGGCTCTAGTTTGTTGGGTTGTTGTTTTGGTGACTGCTAACTTCGTCCAACACTGCTACCCACACGTCAGAATTATTGTTTCTCCATTCATGATTACCGTTAATCGAACAATCTACTGAAGGTACAGGTACATATTGTCCCGCAGCGGTTATTACATTAGTGGGAGTTGCCCACTGAATATTTTGTCCGTTATTCCATGGCACCCGCCTATCCTCTGTTGTGAATTGCTGTCCTGATCGACCGCCCTATTTTCTCTTCTGCGGACCATTATCCACATTATTATTCCCATTTTGAATCTGACCATTATATTCTTATTTCCCTTATCCATAATCCTATTACTAAGATCGTTATTCTCCCATGGGTTATTGGATTTATCGAGTCTATATCCATTAGGGTTACCATTGTTATGGTCATTATTATAATCGCACTGATTACGGTTATAATATTGCCCATTACCATTCCCGTTAGACTTCCTCGGAGTGTTCCACCCTTCACAACAATTATGTTGACAATTACAACCATTCAGTCCATATGATTTATATCCCATGTTCTTCGCATCTTCCTGAATCACATCTAATGAGTCGATTACAGGCAAAAATTGATCGATATCATCATCATCTACATTTATTAATTTCTCTCTTAAATGAATGGGGAGTTTACCCTTTAGTATTCGGATAACTTCCCTCTGACTTATGGGATTGTCTAAATATCGAGTTTTATTGATATACTTCTCAAAGTATTTACGGAGAGTTCCTTTCTTTACATTATAATATTCGGGACAACATATTTGATTGCGCAGTCTATTTTGATGGCTCTGTGACCAATACTTACACACAAATAACCTTTCAAACTCTTTACATGAATGACAGTCTTCAGCTACTTCCGATGCCCAAAGTGATACCTCACCACTGGTTTTGGAAATAATAAATTGAATTTTATCACATTTTTCCCACGCTCTGGGAAATGCTTTATGAAAGCTTTTTATAAATACCATAGGATGAACTGAATTCTTATCATTAGTGAATGTTTGGAACTGTTTCGCTTTAAAGATATTGTGTTCTACTTTCGTAGATGTAACATATCCCCTGCTATCAAACTCACGATCATCTCTATATGACTCATCAATATTATTAGAACTATGATTATAACACTCGTCTCTATTTCTCTTTTTTACTGGAGAATCTTTAATAGAGCTGTGTTCAGAATACCTATTATACGTTCTAGGTTGTGCTGACTCATCCTCTATAAGTGACATTCGTCTATCAAGCTGTTCCTGCCATCGAGGTAATTCAGCGATTACTTTATCTTTAATAGATGTCAATTCCGCCTTCAGTTGTTCTAAGTCATCACCGCTGTCGCCTTGCGCTGAGTTTTGTTTTGCCTGTTGACATGCAGACTCGATAACATCTTGCATTTGCGCTTTGACTTCCCCAGCTTTATTATCTAACCAAGCAGAAAACTCATTTTCAATTTTACTTGATTGGTTGCTAAGGTATTCGTCAATATACTCTTGTCCCTTTATCTGTAGATTTTCTACTCGCTCGGCTATTTTATTGACCTGTTCGACTACCTTCGACTGATCAACATGCGTTTCCCTGACTTCACTCTCTAAAGTGGTTACAGAATCCTGTAAAATATTGCTTCTCTGAGCTCACGCTGTTTATTAGCTTCCTGTTCTCTAAGATCCCGTTGTCTATTAGCTTCCTGTTCTCTAAGATCCCATTGTCTATTAGCTTCAAGGATATCTTCTTTGAATTTCTGATCTGACTCTTTCGACTGTACCAGAAGGTCAAATAACATCTCTAGGCTTATGTTACCACGTGACCTATTAAAATTGCCGCTCGGTTCAATAGATTCCTCCGTTCTTCCTACGGTCTCTACCACATCACTGCCTGATGCTTCGTGCTTATCTACTGGGTTAGGTTTGGTCATCATTGCCCCATTTACTTTTAACAAATAATCAACTGCATTATTATTATCAGTACTTATTCCTTCCATGATTGCAGTATCAATATTTGCTCCTGTCCTAGACCTTAACATATAAACTTTCTTAGGCATCATAATCACACTTGGAATCTCCTAACCAAATCTATTAACATATCGTCTATAACACCAGAAAAATAATACACTGCAATAGAAAATACAAAGTTCCTCATTTATCCACCACTAATATTAGTTATTTTAAAACATAATGGGTACTGTCCAATATTTACTTCAACCAGTGATTTCAGGCAAATCCAGATTTCACACTATGTCAATAATGTCTCTTATCTCCTCTGTACGCTATCTTGCATATCATGGGTTCATACCTCTGTCGATCTGTCCCTCGTAGTTGTCGGTCCGAAGTTGTGCTTTCTGGCATTAATCGTCGTGTTCCACGCGCGTAATCATGTACATGAAACAGACAGTTCAATCCAGACAATTAATTGTTCACAGTTAATTAATACTAATAATCACACTTCACACTGCAATAGCCAATTTTATGTAATTTTATTTACCTTTTCGGGCCCCACGTTGGATACGCGCCATCTATAACTGCCCACGTGCTGTTGTGCCGACTCCACTGTAGCTTGAATGGAATTTTAACTTTGTTTTATATGCCCGACTTCTAATTTCACCACCCAAGTCTCCACGGTTGAGCAGTTATGGCCCAATGACGACATGCAATACAGTTTCTTAAAGCGGAGTTTGCTGTTATTAATTATGTTTTTAGATTTAATTTTAATACTCGTACAGAGACTCAACGTTCCTTTGTTTAACAGCACTTCATCAAAATAAGTATGAAATTCTAATGTCTTTGCAATACATAATGTCGACTATTGAGTTAAAGTTCGTACCTGTTTTGCCATTTTAGAGAAGAGAAACCTTAAGCGCTTCTGCTTCTATAGTCTCAGTATCAAATGTTCACTAATTTCAATTTACTTCCTATCTCAGTTCAGTATTTAACACAAATTATATATCAATGTCATTTCAGAGATATTACGTCGGTTCCACACTAACGGAATAACACGTAATTGTCATTTAACATCATTTTTATTAATAATCCTTTTTCTTATGACGTAAATGTTAATGAATGATCACTATCTAGGGGGAAAGAGGGATTGATCCTAATCATGAGATAACAGCTTTTAATGAGCCCGCAATCGTTAATTAAATAAAAAGTCACGTTCAAGGATGATATGCGAACAACTTTCATTATGTCCGTTTTCACGTATCTGTCAAAACTAATCCTGTCGCCCACAATTCAAATTAACACTGATGCTAACCCCTTTTGTTGGAACATTGAATCGTAACTATTATGTGAAAGTTTATTCTAGTCCCCGAATTAATTCCTTTCAGATAC
This sequence comes from Schistocerca piceifrons, assembly GCF_021461385.2. Lineage (NCBI taxonomy): Eukaryota > Metazoa > Arthropoda > Insecta > Orthoptera > Acrididae > Schistocerca > Schistocerca piceifrons. The sequence goes on along the minus strand of NC_060145.1, from coordinate 207,016,217 downwards.
GCGCACGACTGAACAGCAGGATGGAACACAAACAACTTGTTTTAACAACCGAACAACACAATGACGTTACATTACAATAATGTCCTCCGAATGAACATCTCTTTGACTTTATCTTCTCTACTCTGCTTAATTAAATTATTCCTAATTACAGTTTATTCAGCTATTTAACAAAATCATCTAACAAAAAATAAAATAAATTTATCCCAACGTAAAAGATCCGTTATACCACCCAGAAGGGGACGAGGAAACTAAAAGAAACTTCACAGTTTGAGAGGGTAGGTGATGTTAGTTTAGTAATTACAAAATTGAGTTAAATTTGCAAAGAACAGAGTGTCACCACTATACTCACCAGCAATTATCATCACAGAAATTGCTATTGTGGTGTTACTGGCAGCCTACACACAGGACAATAATTCTGCAGTTCTGCTACTCTCCGACCAACAGTGTAAGATGCACAGAATGGTGCAAGGAGTCCATTACTTGTTCTCAGATGGCAGGCATGGATATAAAGGGGTTACAATGTGCCTGATGCACAATACATACTTGATCAGGCCCAGTAGCAACACTAAACGTGACAACACTAGTGCACCCTGGTGGCCCTTTTACCTGTCACAGAAAACTGGAACACTAGTCATTTACATACATGCGTGTTAGGAATTATGTTGTCGACATCTGACTATCTCTTCTAGGTGTTTCACTATTTTTTTGTCGGCCGGTGTACATGCATACATCCATATGAGGGTGTGCTGAAAAGTAATGCCTCCAACTTTTTTATTCTGTTCTCAATATAAGTTGAGGTATTACTTGTCGTGCACATTACTCGGTCGACTTTCCCACTCCTCTGATGCTAGTTGCTACCCTCATCTGCTAGAGGGCTCCGAATAGTAGAGTGTAACATGGCCAGTGTGTCATGTAACTATGTCAGTGCATGAGAAGCAGCATGCTATAATTGAGTTTTGAACTCTAGGTGCTCATCTACTTTTTCAGTAATCTGTCCAGCATGACACTATCAGGTCACACAAGGGTGCTGTAACTTCTGCAACAATCCAATGCCTTGGGTTCATTTGTCATTGATCATCCTCCATACAGCCCTGACCTGATTCCATCTGCTTTTTATCTGTTCCAAAAACTTAAAAGATCACCTTTGAGGACTTCACTTTGATAGTGATGAAGCAAGCAGAGGTGAGGTTGTGGCTCCTTCAACTAAATCAAACAATGATGTACCTCTCCACAACTTCAGAAGAATGAGATATCTCCCAGTGTCACAACTATACTCACCGACAATTATCATCAGTGGTAATGCAGAACCGCAATTCATTGCATCTTTGCATGTGTGTTGATATAAACAGAACAAAATTGACTACTATGTGATCAGTTATTGTATTAGTAAACAGTAATATTATCAGGGTTACCACAGGTTCTGGAAATCGGAGAATATCAGGGAAATTCAAATGTGTCAGGGAAATCAGAGAAATGTCAGGGAAATTTGAAAAAAAAACACTGGAAAAATCTCATTTTTGTCTCAGTATATGAGATGGTTTGTTTACTGAGATGTCATGCATCATCACTGGTTGGGTGCAGTTAAGCTTGTAGGCCAGTTATCTACTCCCTCATTACTACTGCTTCTCCTGTTCCTACCACTCACCTCAGCTTGCAGTCCGTGCTGCCATCACTTGTCGCCACTAGCCTTGCAGCTGCAGATGAGAGGCAGGGAGGTGCGAGGAGTGGTTTGTTTGGATCTGATTCTCAGAGACTGTAGATGCAGTGGCCAAAGATGGTGGTCATGTGTGCATGAATTGTGTCTGAGTGATTGTGTGAATGTATGTACACTCTCACTTTCCAACAAAGGCTATGGTCGGAAATTTCTGATGGATCGGGCCTCCCAATCTGAAGACCTTCCTTTCCCACTAATATGCATGCCCTGCCCATCAGATCCAGTCTCGCCAGCCTCCCCGCAGGCCAGGTCTGTTTGTGTGTGGCGTAACGCAGTGGATTTTCATGGTTTATACATGATCAGGTGAATACAGGGTTATAAATACAAAATGAAATAGGGGTAACGCAGAAGTAGGTTTAATAATGAATAAAAAATAGGAGCACAAATAAGCTACTACGAACAGCATAGGGAAAGCATTATTGTAGGCAAGACACACACAAAGCCCACACCTACCACAGTAGTACAAGTTTATACGCCAACTAGGTCCGCATATGGTGAAGAAATTGAAGAAATGTATGATTTGATAAAAGAAATTATTCAGATAGTTAAGGGAGATGAAAATTTAATAGTCATAGGGAACTGGGATTCGGTAGTAGGGAAAGGAAGAGAAGGAAAAGTAGTAGGTAAACATAGACTGGGGGGAAGGAATGAAAGAGGAAACCTCCTGGTAGAATTTTGCGCAGAGCATAACTTAATCATAGCCAACACTTGGTTTAAGAATCATGATATAAGGTTGTGTACATGGAAGAGGCCTGGAGATACTGGAAGGTTTCGGATAGATTATATAAATATAAAACAGAGATTTAGGAACCAGGTTTTAAATTGTAAGACATTTCCAGGGACAAATGTGGACTCTGATTACAATCCTGACAAAACTCTACCATCTGGTGAGCAAGATGTATGAGACAGGCGAAATACCCTCAGACTTCAAGAAGAATATAATAATTCCAATCACAAAGAAAGCAGGTGTTGATGGATGTGAAAATTATCAAACTATAAGTTTAATAAGTCACACCTGCAAAATACTAACACAAATTCTTTACAGATGAATGGAAAAACTGGTAGAAGATTTTGACAATGTTGACTGGAATACTCTCTTTCAAATTCTAAAGGTGGCAGGATAAAATACAGGGAGCAAAAGGCTATTTACAATTTGTACAGAAACCAGATGGCAGTTATTTTATAATTTGTACAGAAACCAGATGGCAGTTATAAGGGTCGAGGGACATGAAAGGGAAGCAGTGGTTGGGAAGGCAGTGAGACAGGGTTGTAGCCTCTCCCCAATGTTATTCAATCTGTATATTGAGCAAGCAGTAAAGGAAACAAAGGAAAAATTGGGGTAGGTATTAAAATCCATGAAGAAGAAATAAAAACTTTGAGGTTCACCGATGACAGTGTAATTCTTCAGAGACAGCAAAGGACTTGGAAGAGCAGTTGAACGGAATGGACAGTGTCTTGAAAGGAGGATATAAGATGAACATCAACAAAAGCAAAATGAGGATAATGGAATGTAGCCGAATTAAGTCAGGTGATGCTGAGGGAATTAGATTAGGAAATGAGACACTTAAAGTAGTAAAGGAGTTTTGCTATTTGGGGAGCAAAACAACTGATGATGGTCAAAGTAGAAGATATAAAATGTAGACTGGCAATGGCAAGGAAAGCGTTTCTGAAGAAGAGAACCTTGTTAACATCGAGTATAGATTTAAGTGTCAGGAAGTCATTTCTGAAAGTATTTGTATGGAGTGTAGCCATGTATGGAAGTGAAACATGGACGATAAATAGTTTAGACAAGAAGAGAATAGAAGCTTTCGAAATGTGGTGCTACAGAAGAATGCTGAAGATTAGATGGGTAGATCACATAACTAATGAGGAGGTATTGAATAGAATTGGGGAGAAGAGGAGTTTGTGGCACAACTTGACTAGAAGAAGGGACCGGTTGGAAGGACATGTTCTGAGGCATCAAGGGATCACCAATTTACCGTTGGAGGGCAGTGTGGAGGGTAAAAATTATAGAGGGAGACCAAGAGATGAATACACTAAGCAGATTCAGAAGGATTTAGGTTGCAGTAAGTACTGGGAGGTGAAGAAGCTTGCACAAGATAGGGTAGCATGGAGAGCTGCATCAAACCAGTCTCAGGACTGAAGACCACAACAACATCAAATCCCAAAGAAAGCAGGTGTTGATGGGTGTGAAAATGTGTGCTCTCCATTGAATCTCCTCCACATGGTGCCATCGATGTTGTGGTTGAGCAGGTCACTACAATCATCATTTCTGCAGCAGAAAATGCGATCCCTCGTTCTTTAGGGTGCCCCTTGGTGGCCACCAGAAGTCGCCGAGGCAAGTAAAGAGCGTCGACGAGCTCTACAATGACATAAGTGGCACCCTTCCCTAGAGCACGTAATTGCCTTCAAAAGGCGCTGTGCCTGCATTCACTAGCTTATAAAAAGATGGAAACTGGGGTGTTGGGAGAGGTATGTCTTGACCATTGGGTGCCATACATCACCTTACCAAGTCTGGACGAAGATCAGATTTTGTTTTGTGTACCAGACCCCGACACGTGTCCTTGGCATTACCATCGATTGTGTGTTATCTATCAACACAAACTCAATTGCCGAGCACTTTGCTGAGCACTATGCTCAAGCCTCTGCCTCAGAGAATTGCTCCCCTGACTTACGCACTCTCAAACAGCAGACAGAAGGGGAAGCCCTCTTGTTCTCAACATGCCACAATAAACCCTATAATGCCCCATTTACATCATGGGAGCTCCTCAGCACCCGTGCACATTGCCCCAACACAGCTCCTGGGACAGATCAGATCCACAGTCAGATGATTAAACATCTCTTGTCTAACTAAAAGTGACATCTCCTCTTTATCTTCAACTGGATCTGGTGTGGTAGTGTCTTTCCATTGCAATGGCGGGGGAGCTCCATCATACCAGTGCTGAAACCCATTACAAACCCACTTGATGTGGATAGCTATCAGCCCATCAGTCTCACCAACATTCTTTGTAAACTGCTAGAATGTATGATATGTGGGCGGTTGGGTTGGGTCCTATGTCGTTGTACATGAAAAAAATACTTCCATCCTGGTAGTGTCACGAATGATGTTATCATTGTTATATTTTTAGATTCTACTGTGACGTGTTCCTAAGACAACTGTGTATTTGCAGATACTGGTTAAATTTTTCATCTTTGTGTCTTCACAGAAGGCCGGTATTTACAGATGGCAGTAAGGTACAAAAGTTCGCATCTGAGAAATTTGTGTGTAGGAGACGAGGCACTGTCAGAATTAAAGCTGTTGTGAGGATAGGTTATGAATACTTTTTGGGTAGCTCACTCAGTAGAACACTTGGCTGTAAAGGCAAAAGTCCTGACTTTGAGTCTTGATCTTGCTCACAGTTTTAATCTGCCAGGAAAAACTGAAATGTGCATGTGGTTCGGGTCTGATGGCTGGTGCAAGTCTTTTTAGTTGATGCCACTTCGATGATTTGCTTGTCGAATCTGGCAGAAAGTTTCAAATGTGTGTGTATTCTGATTTTTGGGCATCATGTTGGATGGAAAATTGACTGGGTAGGCAAAGTCCTGTTATATGGAGACAAGTAATTAACACATTCTATTGAGCACCCCCTTCACTTTTGTCGTTCTTTTTTGTCAGTGCAGGCACATTTTCTGTTCTCCTGCATGGAACCTCCTCAGTGATTTGGCAGTGTAGCAACTGAGGGACAACAAACTAACAAACTGTACTCATTAAACAAAGAACCATCCACATTGGATCTCCTCAGCAGAGTGAAGTGCTGTTAATTCACCTGTCTTTAAGGAAGGAATTGTCATCAGGCATGTAGCACATATTGCAGTAGGACAGTGTCCAGTTTGTTGTGCACAAAGTACAAGAATTGCAGTATGCTATATCTGTACACAATGTATTTAAGTTGAAGAGTCTCTGTTTTAATTAATTAGTGTAAAGCATTTCTTAAATTCATACTGCGTGACAAATTAAAACTGTACGCTGCACCAAGACTTGAACTCGGGATCTTTGCCGTTTGTGGGTAAGTGCTCTACCAACTGAGCTATCCAAGCATGACTAATGATGCATCCTCACAGCATTACTTCCACTAGTACCTCACTATGCAGTGGAGTGTGCTCTGAGGTGAAATTTCCTGGCAGATTAAAACTGTGTACTGGACCATGACTCAAACTTGAGACCTTTGCCTTTCATGGGCAAGTACTCTACCAGCTGAACTATCAAGCATGGCTCGCAACCCATCGTCACAGCCTTACTTCCACCAATACCTCTTCTCCTATATTCCAAACTTTACAGAAATGCTCCTGTGAAACCTGCGGTGCTAGTGCACATTTTGCTGCAGAGTGAAAATCCCATTGTGGATACATATCCCCATCCATGGCTGATCCAGGTTTTTCTGGGGAACTTCAGTGAAGTTTGGAAAGTAGGAGATGTACTGGTGAAAGTAAGGCTGTGAGGAGGGGTTGTGAGTCATGCTTGGGCAGCTCAGTTGGTAGAACACTTGCCAGTGAAAGGCAATGGTCTAGAGTTCGAATCTCAGTCCAGCACACAGTTTCAATGTGCCAGGAAGTCTCATATCAGTGCACACTCTGCTGCAGAGTGAAAACTTCATTGTGTATCTCTCAAACTGTTGTGTGGTGCCTCAAGTATTTACTAAGGTACTGAGGCAGATGTCGTAATGTGTTGCATTGTGAAATGGCTCAAATTTGTTTTCTTTTTTTTCATATTGGTATATGCAATAAATATATTCCAATGTTTGATCCATTTTTATTTTGTTAATTTTTTTATCATATCTCTCAAATACTGAACTTACAATTTATTTTGCATACATATGTGTGTGTTTCCTATATTGATCAACGTAGGAATTTGATGGTTTTGACCAATCCACTAACAAAAATTTTGTCTAATTATAAAACATGCATACATTTATGATCTTTCATCTGTTTACATTGCTATATTAAAAATTTCATAGGCATGGCTGTCACTTACAAATAACACTGTGTGACCATTAGACATGTCTCGAGATTTATAACTCTGGTTTACATGAACAGTGTTATAAGAACACATCCTTTTAGTGTGATGATAAATTAATTACACATAACTATCTTCCATCGATGCATGTAATTACCAAAATGTCTATTGGTGGATATATATTTGGTGGCCTATAGATTTCTAGGAGCAATGAGTGTCCTTTTTAACATTATTGTTATTGTATAGTATTTAAACAAATAGTGAAAACATCTATTTCAGGAGGAATGGATGATGAGTTGACACTATTATTAACTGGAATGTCTAAAATGGAACAGAAGTGGTTAATCAGGATGATACTGAAGGACATGAAGCTTGGTGTTGGCCACATTGGTATTTTCAACGCATTTCATCCTGATGCCTCAGCACTGTATGATGTATCAAATGATCTAAGCAAGGTAAAGATTATATCCCTCTCTGGCTTACCTCTATTGATTGCAATAAGAAAATGACAGATGTACTGAAGAGAGCAAATAGTGATTTCAGTTCTTACTTTATGTAAAGTAGAATGAATCAGTATAACAAAACACCTGTAATACTGGAGTTTCCTTGTGTATTAAACAAAACAGAATGCTGTCATTCATAAGGTAGTAACAGGCATTGTGAGAAAAAATTGTCATAACTTTATTGCAAAATTTAGACTGTAAAAACAGGATAATGTAAATATGTTAACCCCCCTCCATTTATGGGGCAAATTATTAATACTCCTACAAATTGAGCATTAATATTTAAGAGACTTCCATCAGATGAATTGTAGTCTCTTTCTGGCTTTTTGTTTTTTTTTCTTGATTCTTCTTTTTTTTAACTTAATTCCTATTGACATTTGATACTTTTGAGCAGGAATTGAAGTCAACAGCCATACCAATCTGACCATTTGGTACTAAGAAGTATGTCTTGGTGGCTGATGCAGTGACTCCTCTTAAAATTACTGTGCTGGGAGCAGCGTGCATGGAGGAAACTATATAACAAGCAGAAATTGTTTTTCTGTTTTTCCTGTTTTTTATCATTATATTTCCTTCTTATAGATTTCTCAGTTATTTTCTCTCTTCACAGTTTCTCCACTAACAGTTTTCAGTTTTTTAAGGTTGATTCTGTCAGAGACAGCAAAGGACTTGGAAGAGCAGTTGAATGGAATGGACAGTGTCTTGAAAGGAGGATATAAGATGAACATCAACAAAAGCAAAACAAGGATAATGGAATGTAGTCTAATTAAGTCGGGTGATGCTGAGGGAATTAGATTAGGAAATGAGGCACTTAAAGTAGTAAAGGAGTTTTGCTATTTGGGGAGCAAAATAACTGATGATGGTCGAAGTAGAGAGGATATAAAATGTAGGCTGGCAATGGCAAGGAAAGCGTTTCTGAAGAAGAGAAATTTGTTAACATCCAGTATTGATTTAAGTGTCAGGAAGTCATTTCTGAAAGTATTCGTATGGAGTGTAGCCATGTATGGAAGTGAAACATGGACGATAAATAGTTTGGACAAGAAGAGAATAGAAGCTTTCGAAATGTGGTGCTACAGAAGAATGCTGAAGATTAGATGGGTAGATCACATAACTAATGAGGAAGTATTGAATAGGATTGGGGAGAAGAGAAGTTTGTGGCACAACTTGACCAGAAGAAGGGATCGGTTGGTAGGACATGTTCTGAGGCATCAAGGGATCACCAATTTAGTATTGGAGGGCAGCGTGGAGGGTAAAAATCGTAGAGGGAGACCAAGAGATGAATACACTAAGCAGATTCAGAAGGATGTAGGTTGCAGTAGGTACTGGGAGATGAAAAAGCTTGCACAGGATAGAGTAGCATGGAGAGCTGCATCAAACCAGTCTCAGGACTGAAGACCACAACAACAAGGTTGATGTTTACAATTCCAACTCTTCAACAGTTGTGCATTGTTGAATAATTGCCATTATTACATATGTACTACACTTACTTTACTTTTTCGTGTCTGGAGATTTGTTTCAAAGCCTTTCAGCCCAATGTCGGGCCAAGTCCAATGTTTCTCTCTTCTCAAGCCATAGTTCATCAAGGGTACACCTTGTGGGGCAGATGGAACACTGTAGAAGGTGTTCCATATCCTGAACTTCACCACTGTCACATTTGTTGTCTCCTTCGTCCTTGAAGCCCCATTTTACTAGGTTTGCTTTAACTGGTGCTACGCCTGTTCTGATGCGGTTCAGTGTTCTCCAAATCTTCCAGCTTGATGTACTGCCGCTGGGTATTTCTCGTGAGGCAGGGTAGTCCTTCGGAGGCTCGTTCAATTCACTAGTGAGAAATCTCTTGCGGGATTTAAGTCTGCTACGTCCACATGAAGAACCATGCAGCGGGTGGTGCTCGTCGAAAATCTGTTTAAATTTTTCTGTATGTTCGTGCGCATTTCTTCGGGATTCAGGAGATGAGAATCCAGCTGCTTTGTATATTTTCCCAAGTGGAGTGGGTTTCATGCATCCTGTTGTTAGCCTGCATGTTTCATTAAGGACTGTAGTGACTTTTTTGGCATGTGTGGATCGAGACCATACAGGGCATGCATATTCTGCTGTGGAGAAGCAAAGTGTTTGAGCAGTTGTTCATAATACAGTCGGACTAGCTCCCCATTTACTATTCGTCAGTTTTCTTAAAATATTGTTCCTGGCAGCAACTTTTTGGCAGGTTTTTTCACAGTGATATCTATACGTCAGTGATCTATCCAGCATGACACCAAGGTATGTTGGTTTGTCCGTATGGTCCAGTTTGTTGCCATTCCAGGTGACGTTCAGCTTCCTGTTTGCCTGTTTTGTGCGGAGGTGGAAAGTGCTAACCTGTGTCTTAGATGGATTTGGTTTGAGGGAGTTCTCTTTATAGTATTCAGACATTACGTGTAGCGAGTTTTCTAATTTCCCTTCTACTTTCTCGAAGCTATTTCCTTGCGCTGTAATGGCCAGATCATCGGCATACAAGAAATGGGTAGTACGTTCCGGTGTTGGTTGATCATTGTTGTATAGGTTAATAGTAGGGGGGCCAGCACACTGCCCTGGGCGAGACCGTTCTTTTGTCGACACCATCGGCTTTTTTTTCCGTCCAGCATTACATAGAACTGTCTGTTTTGCAGCAGAGATTCAATGATTTTTGTGAACTGATGATCCTTAAATGTACAGTACAGTTTTTCCATGAGCTTTCTGTGGTTGACGGTGTCGTATGCAGAACTTAAGTCCACCAATGCTACATTCTGTTATTTGTTTGTTTTCAAACCCTTCCTCTGTGTGTTCTGTGAGTGCTAGGATTTGACTGGTGCATGACTTCCCGGGTCTGAATCCAGCCTGTTGGGGAATGAGCTTTTGGTCTGCGATATTTACTATGCGGTTTAGGATTATTTGTTCGTACAGTTTGTACAGATGGCACAGGAGTGCTATTGGGCGGTACTTCTTTGGTTGACCTGCGTCTTTCCCAGGTTTTAGTAGTGCCACTACCTTTGATTTCCTCCACATCTTTGGGATCTTACACATTTTTAAGCAATGATTAAAGAGCTGCAGGATCCATTGCTTGGCACTAGGTCCGAGCTGTTTGATCTGTTCCACGCATATATCGTCGACTCCCGCTGCTTTCTCGTTTTTCATTGAGTTCATTCCATGATTAAGATCTTTCATGGTAAATGGTATTTCGAACATGCTTGGCTCTGAATTCTGCTGATTTTTATTTTCTGACATTTCTTGTTGGGTTTTCCATTTAGTAGTAGCTGATGGGCAATTCGATTGCGTGTTACTGAAGAGCATTGTTTAGCTGTCCCAGAGTCACAATTAAGTTTTTTTTTATTATGTTCCAAGCGACTTTGCTGCTGTGGGTCATATCCATTCTTTCCAGAGTTTCGACCCATTTCCTTTGTTGTAATTCACTAATCATTTCCGTTAGTGTTTCTCCACATTGGACTACTTCTTCACTAAAGGGGTCCTGTTCGTAAAGCATTTCATACTCCCTCAGGATGTTCTTTGATTCGTCAGAGAGACCTGGGATGAAATGCTCTCTGCAGCCTCGGGGTATGTGTCTTCGAGAAATCTTTTGGAAGGTCTCTACGAAAGTTTGATAATTTTCTGGAATTGGGTGTAGATTTTTTATTTTTGCATCCAGTTCCACAGCATATTCTGTCCATTTAGCTTTTTTAGAGTTGAAGCATCTGCGGAATGGTATTTTCGTTGTTCTCAAAGCAACGTGTATTTGGATTCCGATAGGTCAGTGTTGTGTTTTAGGAAGAGGTGCATATGCAGTTTTTAAGCATTGGTCTTCCACGTTTGCGCTTACAAAACAAATATCAGGGTTGTATTCGTGCTTCCAGATTTTGCTGCTGAACGAGCATGGTAGCTTGGGATCAAGGATCAGGGATAAGTTATTTATTTCTGCCCATTGCTCTAATTTATGTCCGTTGTCATCTGTATGTTTGTAGCCCCATGATGTGCTGTGGCAGTTGAAGTCTCCTAAGATGAACTGTGTTTTCTGGTTGTTGAAGTTTGGCGGCAAAGTCAAGTTGAACTTCTTTCCGGGCGGCTTGTATACTGATGTTACGGTGAAGGTGCTACACTCGACAGTCAGTAATTCTATGTTATTGTATGTAGTTCTGTTAGTTGATATTATGGCCTTCTCAGGTTTTGTGAAGACAGCGCTGCCATATTTAGGATGTGGATTTTCTATGGCTAATTTCATTCCTTCTATTTCTGGTCTTATTGCCCCTTCTTTCTTGTGTGTTTCTTGTATACACAGTATGTCCCATCTGTGTGTGCGGCAAAGTTGTGATATGATTTGTTGTTTGTTTTTGGTGATACCGTCTACGTTTAGGCTTGCAATCATCAGAGTTGGCTCTGAGAAGGGCCCATTCTTTTTGCTTTTCCAATGTTGGAAGGATTGGCCATTGCTTTTTATTGCAACTTTTCCGGGGGACGATGGCATTATCTGACAGATGATTCTCGGTCTCTTATCTCAGATAGTGCACTCGTGGAGGCTCCTTCCAAGCAGAAGCTACAATTATTTTTTCCCTGTCTCATTATGAATGTAATCAGCATATTATTATTATTTTGTGTGGGAAATATATAAAAAAGAAAGACGGATGGTACACCCAACATTAGGATGAAACTACAACAACACAGCTGCAGATTCCGCAGGGTGTCCATTCTTTTGGACATGTCCAAAAGAACAAACATCATGCAGTCATGTAGAACAATAAGTGTGCCAGTGTATGCCAGACTGGCATTCAATCTTATACTTTTTTTCCTTTTATAGCTATTGTTTTACTATCTGAGTTATATGAATGGCTGATTGGCCATCTAAAAGCTTTAGCATGCCTGTATAAATCTCACAAGCTTTTCCAAACAACAGTGTTCTCCTGTTACATACTGAATTAATAATCCTGAGTGAAAGTCTATAAATGTGACAAGCAGAAGCTTTTTCTGTCCAATACTGCTCTAGATACTAGACTATTTAGCTACCATCAGTCTGGTGGGGCTCAGTGATTTCTTTTTGTGCATGTACTGTGGTAGTAAGATGATATTTGTATTTATTCCAGCTCTCCATTAGCAATAGTCAGGAGATTACTTGAAGACCATTGACGTATATTATAACATATGTGTTGCACTTTTGTTTAGTGACTATACTGGGTCATTTGATCATAACACTGTGGAAGGTCTACACTAGTGGCTGTCTGTTTCCCAAATCACACCTAGCTGGTTTCCTTTGCCACACTGAACGACTTTTTTTTTTACTGAGAAATAAATAATTCTTGAAACTGTCACAACTTTTGTGTTGACACAAACAAGTACAGCACCTCAATGTACCCTTAATTGATGATGTCATTAAATGTTAGGTGGTTATGGTGCTATGACAGATTGTTTTATTATAATTGTCTCACACTGAGCAGTGTTCTTGTTTCACTTCTTTTATTGTGTGTTTATACCAATTGTACACATAATTTCTGCAAATTTTGTGTTTACCTACCACATGCTGGTAGCTGTACAGTTTGGTGGCTTCAGCTCGTGCTTCAGTCAGATGAATTGTGCTCTCTCTCTCTCTCTCTCTCTCTCTCTCTCTCTCTCCCTCTCCCTCCTTTTCTCTTGATTCTTTTTCTTATTTTTTTAATTTAATTCCTGCTAATACTTGATACTTGATATACAGTTGTGCATTGTTGACTAATCACCTCTTGAAAACGGCATGATTTTGCTAAGAGATGTCACAATTTCTGTCCTCATTCCATCCAGGTTAATGTATTTATTAAGACAGTCATACACAGTTTTTATTTCTTGGTGGCTGCCAATCAGTATTTCATGGTATGCCTTTATTATTGTGAGGTTTACTGGGGCTCATGTTTGCGCATACTGATGGGTATGCTTACCCAACCTCATTCAGATGCCCTCAAATGGTCTTCTTTAGCTTTGAGCCATGTTTATAATGGCAATTCCATGTGTTTGCTTTACAGTTGGAATGATACATACCACTCAAGGGGAGTTAGATGTATCCTCAAGTTTCTTTACCGATAAATAATTCTCACAACAAAAGTAATTTATATCTTAAGAAAATACATAATAATATAAAATAATGCGTCTGATATAAATATGTAGATGTTGTGTCATGGTTTAATTTTTATTGTGCTTGTGGTGAGCCATATTGACAGATGACATGCATCTTTAGCGTGGAACAGTGGTTGTGATGACTTAGCAAGTGGAAATACCTGCTTGTATGTGGCATTGAGTTCTTCACAGGTCACCATTGTGCCCTGGAGATGAGCAGACTTCCCAACAACTGTTATGTCAACAATAGCTACACCATCTTGTCAAAAGAATCTGAGCAGAGTGTGTGCAGAATAACATGGCTGGTAGATGTGCAGTCGGCAGCACAAACATGGGGAAGAGCAGTAGTGGTGGGAGTTGCAGGCAAGAGGTCAGCGTGCTGTAGGAGAAATACTGAGGTCTGGAGCAGAAGTGCTGCTCTAAACTGAAGCCAGGCTCACATTTCTCTTGTTGCCATCTAAAATTTCCTTGTTTTCCAAAACACAGTGGAGTTTACACAATGTCACTGCACCAACATGTGCAGTTGCAATTGTGAGAGAATTCTGAAGCAGTGGTTTATTAAGGGAGGAATTGAGGATAAGTAAGGCCATAGCTTATGAAAGATAACTTCCTCAGTACCAAAAAAAGGTGTAATGTCTATAGTTATATTGTTCCAAAACCCAAGGTTTTTCTTATTTCACCAGCTACTGATGGCTCTTAAAAATTACATTCTTTCATCAAAAAAACCTGTAGTTAGTGGAATAATATCTTAGATAATGAAGTTTTGCATATTAACCATACCAAAAAAAATACTCTTCTGTTTTGTGTGCTGACATTTGCTAAACTCTTGTTTTGATATCTCAAACCATTTGTGAAATTTGAGGAATGTCATGGATATTTCGTTCAGGCTATATTGCTTGTGCAAGTGATCGAAAATGGATTTCCCAAAACCTCTTGAGGTAAATTCAGGGAGGATTCCTTTGAAGGGCCATGGGTAATTTCCTTCCCCATCATTCCCTTATTTGAGCTTGTGTTCCATCGTTAATGACCTAGTTGTCAACGGGATGTTCAACATTAATCTCCTCCTCTTGTCTGCATCCTCCCACAGGTGAGTGTGCTGCATAACTTCAGTTTCCTCAATATTTCATGACAGATGGAGACTGAAGTGTTACTACTCTTAAATAGATTCAGAAACAATAATTTCAATGATTTAATATAGATTAAAAACAAAATGATAAGTGTCACCAGATGATGATTGTGCTTATTGTCATCCGCAATATGCGTGACTCAGTGTGGTAATACAGCAAATGCTTTGTACCGAGTTCTATGTGAAACTGAGAATGCAACATATAAGGGAAATGAACCACCATCAAAAACTTTTAAATGTTCATGGAGCCTGTGTCTGGCTAGTGTAGGCTGCACAATGACATTGTTCTTAGCAGATGAATGATTGAATCATTCTTTGCATATCTTGAGTGAAACTCCTGTAAGATACAAATAAAATGACTGGTCCAAGTATCTCATGAACACATAGCATTAGACACAATGAAAGATGATGACTGGACATGAAAAGTGCTCAGTCATTAACATCTACTAACAATGTGCTGTTGATGCCTGTGTTCCAGCTGGGATACTCTGAAAACATATCATACAAATTGAAAATCAGATAAAAAGTACATGATTTTTGTTAGAAATAAAAGGCAGAATAACTTTTAATTCATACTATATTAAGAAAACTTGATTGTAGTTTACATAATAATCTTTACAATGAGCACAACAGAGTGGCGTCCATATCTTACAAGAGTGAGACAGTGAAAGACAAAACTCAAAGGAGGTAACACAACATCCGAAGTACAAAACTAACCCAGCAATTATATATGGGATTTTAGAAGTCTATCCACTCACATAAATGCGCAATTTAAAGTAAGAGCACAGGTGCATTGTTTACAGAGTATTTCACAAATGGTTCATATGTGTAAAATAGGATGAAATAAAAAGTAATAATGAATGGCCCTGTCAAAGGGTTGAAGTTATATGAAACATCGAATACCTTCAAGTTTTTGACGAATGTTACGGTCAAAGCCATGATACAATGGGTTGCCTTATTTCCATTCCACAAAATATTTCAGTACATAACATAAGTTTGTATATAAGTTATGTTTATGTATGCCATAAGAAATTCAGAATGTATTACATACAGAAGAATCAGATAATAATTTTGATTTAGTTAGTTTTGCATGTTACAGTTATTTCAGTGAATTATAATTCAAATTCAATCTTAAAGTATTTGCATCTTTAGAAATGATACATGGATCCTTAGATTGGTGATAACTTCAAAAGATTAAAATTTTTCATAGAAGTACAATGTTTTGCAAATAAAACATTTCATATCAACTTGGTTAATTAAAGGTTTCACATAGTGTAGCAGATTCCAGTGATTTCATATCATAAATTTGTGAAGGATGAATTTTGGAATGATTGTGCTTCACACTATTTCGTAGAAGTTTGGCCAATACTGTGCTAAGTGGACTCAACATCTTCATACATTGATGGTCAGTGATGGTCCAAAGAAAGGTTGAAGTTATTCAACCACAGTGTAGACTCAATGTCTTTCACAGATTGTTCAGGATTGTTGTTTTATGAAAAGTGATTTTATATAAACACAAAGTAGACTTGTAGTCTTCTGACAATGGCTGCTGTAGAAAAGTTCCAAGGTAATGAATTTATAGAAAGCAAAGTAGGCTTGAGGTCTCCTGGCATTGGTTGTCAAGGAAAAAAATCCAAATTATAAGGAATTTATTCAAAGCAAAGTAGACTCGAGTCATCTTATGTTCACTAACTTCTGAATCTTCTGGGAAAATGAATGTATACAATAGCAAAGTTGACTTGTGGTCATCTGTTGGAGTGGTTTATAGAATTGTTTAAATGATATAAACTCAGTGTAGACTTGTTGTTGATATTTTCATCCCACGCGTCAGTGGAAGAAGGGCAAGGGGGGGGGGGGGCAGAGCAGGCTGGCCATTTGGGTGGATGACCACAGGCAGCCCCCTCCACCAACACTGTCAGCAAAATGGGACATGCAGGAACCACGAACATTGAGTCTGCAGGTTCCGGAGTGATGCCAAGTCCTAATCCCAGCATCAGAACTTAATAAAGACTAATTCACCCATTGCTGCCAACACTATGTTCTGAACTGATGTCCTGACACATTTTTGGTTTTATGCAAAATGTTGGTCACAATCTACATGAGTGGGAACTTGTGTTGTATATACTATCTGTAGGGTGGTACTATACACCCTACCTGCTAGCATAACATTTAGTAGTGTTCAAAACATTATTTATATTAAAATTATGCCACATGCTGAATAGTGGCAGGGGGACTAGTAATATTGAAAATATTAATAAAAATTTGCTACTTAAATAATTAAAAAAGTGAATTTTGAAAGAATGATTAAAAAAGGGTTGGAAAGTACTCATATTCTGGGTGAACTTTAACTGGCACTTAATATAAACAGACTTTCAATATTGTATACATATATGGAACATCTAACGTCATAAATTTGAGTACATCCATTTTGTTACTGCCATTATGCTTGGCGATTGGTATGACAATACTGGCCCCGGATCGCCCCTCCTCTGCTCATGTGAATTATTCTTGTTAGCTTCGATCCTCTTGATGCAGGCTTCTTGGCACATCGTGGAGATATGAACAGACAGGTATCGTCGGCATGAATGAATGAATAAACTTTGCTATCTTGATAAGAGTTTTTAATACTTCCTAACACACAATTAGAACACACATTTCTGAACAATACCAATGTGGCAGAACTTGTCACATGTCCACCCACTACCACTTATAGAAACAGACAGATGAATCTAAAAATTGAAGAACATCTCTCTATCTTTCCTTTTTTCCTATATCAATGTTATCTATGGTACAAAATTATTATTATTTTATATATAAAAAAGGAAAGAACGAGAGGAAAAAAAAGAAAAGAAAGAAATAATAATAATAATAATAATAATATGTTCCATTATAATGCATTACTTTAGTGTCCATGTATGACTGGCATACACGTAAATTCTTGCTGCCATAGCAGAAAGTTTTAAAGTTTAGTAATGCACACACTGTGACAATAATCAGATTTATAGCTGAGTCTGTGTGCTTTTCTGGGTTTTCCATTGTATAAGCCTATGTCTGTTGGCTACCGTGCATTAAATTCATCACATACATTTATTTCATGATAGTGAAGAGTGGACTTCCTGCAGGATCACAGGATTACAGTGTCTAAGGTGCTCACAATACATCAGTATGATACTCAATAAAGGCAGGGGTGAGTAAACATCACTAGTATACACATTCTTCTGTTTCATGTTTATTTTCCTCACACAGAGATGAGAAAGTTTTCCTTTGCCAAAGCATTTGCAAGGTTCTTTGCTTCCCAGAGTGTATATGCATCATCATTTGTCACATGACTTCTATGAATAATTTGTGCATAGAAACTGTGTATAATAATTGCACTACAGTCCCAGAATCGTGACAACAGTGCTTCTAAGATTTTTGTCATAAGAGCATACTTTCTAATCAATTACAAATGATCAATTGACAAGTAATTAGTGATCCTCAAAGATAAAGTGCAAATGAAAGTATTGTATTTTCCAAATTTGGAATTTATCAGTCAGTTGGACACTTGCAAATGGCCCAGGATCTAACAGATAAGAGACTGTAGGTAAAAATTGGGACATCAGGCCTCCTAAACTTAGATATAACTGAAAGGAAAACAAAACAATCAAAGTAAGAAAAACAACAAGCCTCGTGAACGCAAATGGCAACACATCGGTAACGACAGAAGCTAACCTCAAATGATGCATTCTAAACATTCCAATAACTCATGTTCCATATCATGTCCAGGACATAGACAAAATATACATACATATACCCAAAGCGTGAGTACAATTACACTTGCAAAAAGTATATCATGTAATATATTGTAGTAAACAGAAATCATAGTATTTAAAACTGGTTTACTAATTAGACACTTAATAATTACTTTCACCAAAATATTCAGTTCATGAATCATAAAACTACTATATACCGTTTGGTTCTAGAGATCTGTGTCTTTATTTCAGGAATAAACTTCTGAAATTGGTGGTGTTTGAGTAATCTTTCTTCTAACAACATCTCAGTTAAGATCGTTGTCACCTTCATGGTTTCCATTGGGGAATTTCCATACAGACAGTAACGTCCAGTATGTTGTGGTGATGTTTTGTTGTTTTCTCTCACTCCCACTGAATTATCATGCAAAAATGGCAGTGGAGAAGTTGTCACACACAGTGACTCTTGTATCTGTCAGATTTTCTACTGTAAGTCATCGACTTGTTGCTGTCAGCCAGGCATCTTGTTTGTTGAAATATTTTATATCTGACAAACTTTATTGTGAAGAGGTTCACGTGATGTTCCTGGTTTGGACAATACTTCCGCATTGACAGCTTGCACCGCAGCACGTATTTCCTCATCAGCTTTCTGAAATATGTCCATATTGTATTGGGAAATCTATTCTTCAGAATCATAGTTGCAAAAGCCCAGAACTTTATGGTATTCACTTTTTCTTCCTTGCTGGCGAAGGAGTTTCTCATCAGTAGCCAATCTCTTGCAATTACAACAATTTTTCATTATTTTGGCTTTTGAAATGTGATACATGAGACATAGAATGCAGATACAAATAAAATAACCAGTCCAGTTATTTATGTTAATGACTGAATATGTTCAATCATTAACGTCCACTAAAAATGTGCTATTGACACCTCTGTTCCAGCTGCGATCCTCTGAAAACATATTGTACAAATTAAAAATCACGTAAAAGTGACTTGGTTTTCATTATAAATGAAAGACAGAACTTCTTACTATATTAAGAAAACCTAATTGTCATTCACATAATAATCTTTACAATGAGCACAGGAGAATGGCATCTGTACCTTATGAGAGTGCGACAGCAAAAAACAAAACTCAGAAGAGGTAACAGAACATCTGAAGTACAAAGATATGAGATGAACGAAATTAATCCAGCGATTAGGTACGAGGTCTTAGGAGTTGATACATTTGCACAAATGCATAAATTTAAAGTAAGAGCACAAGCACATTGTTTATGGATCTATTTAAAAACGGTTAGTATCTGTAAAATAGGCTGATATAAAATATAATAATACAAGACCTCCACCCAACTCAAAGAAAAATTCTATAGTTTAGCTTTATTTCATATGCAGCAACATATTGTCTAATATACATCAAATGCAAAATCACAGCAACCCCTATTTTCCACCACAAACTTTTTTGAATTTCTCACAGAATCTTATTTAAAAGCAAATGTCTCAAAAACAATGACCATTAATGAAATGAAGGGCATGTCATCATGAAGCTGACATATAAAGCTAATATCACAAAAATAATTTTTTTTTTACCATATACACTCCTGGAAATGTAAAAAAGAACACATTGACACCGGTGTGTCAGACCCACCATACTTGCTCCAGACACTGCGAGAGGGCTGTACAAGCAATGATCACACACACGGCACAGTGGACACACCAGGAACCGCGGTGTTGGTCGTCGAATGGCACTAGCTGCGCAGCATTTGTGCACCGCCGCCGTCAGTGTCAGCCAGTTTGCCGTGGCATACGGAGCTCCATCGCAGTCTTTAACACTGGTAGCATGCCGCGACAGCGTGGACGTGAACCGTATGTGCAGTTGACGGACTTTGAGCGAGGGCGTATAGTGGGCATGCGGGAGGCCGGGTGGACGTACCGCCGAATTGCTCAACACGTGGGGCGTGAGGTCTCCACAGTACATCGATGTTGTCGCCAGTGGTCGGCGGAAGGTGCACGTGCCCGTCGACCTGGGACCGGACCGCAGCGACGCACGGATGCACACCAAGACCGTGGGATCCTACGCAGTGCCGTAGGGGACCGCACCGCCACTTCCCAGCAAATTAGGGACACTGTTGCTCCTGGGGTATCGGCGAGGACCATTCGCAACCGTCTCCATGAAGCTGGGCTACGGTCCCGCACACCGTTAGGCCGTCTTCCGCTCACGCCCCAACATCGTGCAGCCCGCCTCCAGTGGTGTCGCGACAGGCGTGAATGGAGGGACGAATGGAGACGTGTCGTCTTCAGCGATGAGAGTCGCTTCTGCCTTGGTGCCAATGACAGTCGTATGCGTGTTTGGCGCCGCGCAGGTGAACGCCACAATCCGGACTGCATACGACCGAGGCACACAGGGCCAACACCCGGCATCATGGTGTGGGGAGCGATCTCCTACACTGGCCGTACACCACTGGTGATCGTCGAGGGGACACTGAATAGTGCACGGTACATCCAAACCGTCATCGAACCCATCGTTCTACCATTCCTAGACCGGCAAGGGAACTTGCTGTTCCAACAGGACAATGCACGTCCGCATGTATCCCGTGCCACCCAACGTGCTCTAGACGGTGTAAGTCAACTACCCTGGCCAGCAAGATCTCCGGATCTGTCCCCCATTGAGCATGTTTGTGACTGGATGAAGTGTCGTCTCACGCGGTCTGCACGTCCAGCACGAACGCTGGTCCAACTGAGGCGCCAGGTGGAAATGGCATGGCAAGCCGTTCCACAGGACTACATCCAGCATCTCTACGATCGTCTCCATGGGAGAATAGCAGCCTGCATTGCTGCGAAAGGTGGATATACACTGTACTAGTGCCGACATTGTGCATGCTCTGTTGCCTGTGTCTATGTGCCTGTGGTTCTGTCAGTGTGATCATGTGATGTATCTGACCCCAGGAATGTGTCAAGAAAGTTTCCCCTTCCTGGGACAATGAATTCACGGTGTTCTTATTTCAATTTCCAGGAGTGTAGTTTCTGTAAAATGACGTGTGCCTTGATTCTGTCTTCGCAGTGCACCGCCAACTGGCCAAAACCAGGCAAACAATGTATCTCCCCGTGCATAACAAACAAATGAACTTGCCCAGCACTTTGAGCGAAAATTGGTCACTGCACACTGTATCTTGTTCAGATTCTGCCCCTGTGTAATACGGGATTGACCACAAGGCATTACAAAAGGTGGACCTGTCATTGTAAAGTTGTCAGTAGAAAAGCTGTAACAACAAAGTGGTTTGGTTACGAGTGCTCAGTGACTTCAAATGTGGACTAGTCATCATCATCAGAAGTCAGGTGATTAACCAGTGGTGTTAGGGACATTGTAATCATTCTAAAGCTTCCCAAGTTGACTGTTAGTGATTGGATTGTGAAGGAAATGTGAATGAACCACCACAACGAAAACAATACCAGGCAGATTTCGTGTACTGATGGACAGTGACCATCATGCGTTGTAGAAGATGGTTGTAAAAAATCTCATGAAATCAGCTGAAGAAATCAGTCAAGAGTCTCAAAGTGTTACTAGTGGTCTATGTCGCACAATAACTGAGTGTGGAGATAATAAGACTGGTCGAGCAGCTCCTCATAAGCCACACATACAAGGTGCTACCCAAAATTTTCGGGACTGGTGCTGACATCTTTGAAAACTGTACCTTTGGACTAATGGTCACCATCACCCTCAAACTAGTTCCCATCCACACTTACACATCGATCCCAGTACTTCTGCCACTGGTCAAACATTTTCTGGAAGTCCTGTTCTTTGAGGGTGTTTATCCCTGCCAGCGATGCTTCTTGAATCCTCTCTAGAGTGTCGAACTGACGGCCTTTCAACTTGAGTTTCAGTTTTGGGAATAGCATGAACTTGCAAGGTGCCAAATCTGGTGAGTACGGTGGGTGGGATACAACTGCCATGTTGTTTTTTTGCCAAAAATGTCCTGGTGAGCAAGGACGTATGACAGGGTGCGTTGTCGTAATGCAGCAGCCAGTTCCCTTCACGCCAAAGTTTGGGTCGTCATCGCTGCACGTTTTCACGGAGCCATTGCAAAACATCCTAGTAATATGCAGAGTTCACTGTTTGGTTGGGTGGGATGAATTCTTTGTGCACAATTCCTTTGGTATCAAAGAAAATGATGGTCATGCTCTTCACTTTGCTCTTCACCTGTCTCGCTAACGGGCCTTCCAGTGTGAGCATCATCTTTGACATCTGTAAGGCTGGCCCTGAACTGAGCATGCCACTCAAACACACGCGTACGGCTCATGCTCTGTCCCCCAAACACTTGTTGAATCATTGCAAGGGCCACTTTTCCCGAGATTTGCACAGAATTTGATACACACACGGATCCATTGTAAAATTGCCACACACCAACACAGAGTATTACGGAAATCACTGTGGACACTTAAACACGTCCTCCAAGCTGAATGCACTCCACACACTGACTTATCAGATATGCAGCTCTCCCCACCTAGCAGTGCAAAGATCTACTGCTCCTACTTTCCAGATGGCTGCACCAGTCCTGAAAATTTTGGATTCCACCTCGTATCTCTATCAATGCTAAGTGACACTTGAGGTGGTGTAAAGAGCGACACTACTGGGCAATGGATGATTGGAAGCAGGTGATTTGGAATGATGAATCATGCTATACTCTGAGTCAATCCATTGGAAAGTTTGGGGTTTGGAGTATGCCTGGAGAACATTACCTGCCATCATGTGTAGTCCAAGAATGAAATACAGAGAAGGTAGTGTTATGGTATTGAGGTGTTTCTTGTGGTTAGTGTGTGGTCCCATTATTGCACTTAACAAACTGCTAAGTGTGTAAGGATATGAAAATATTTTACAGTATAATGTACTATGTACAGTAGACGAACAGTTTGGAGATGATGTCTGTGTGTATCAGTATGATAGTGCACCTTGTCATATAGCAATATCTTTGAGGCTATGATTTGTTAGTAGTAACATTTCTGAAACAGACTGGCATGCCAAGAGTCCCAACTTGATCCCACTGGAACATCTTTGGGATCAGTTAGAACTTTGACTTCAGTTCCCAGTGTTCAACTTAACTATCTTCTCTGGCTTCAGCTCTTGAGGAAGAATAGGCTGCCACCCCACAGACATTCAGATATCTCATTGAAAGTGTCCCTAGCAGTGTTCATGCCATTATAAAGACAAAGGCTGAATAAACACCTGCTAATGTCCACTGATAGACATGTGGATACTTTTGGTAAGATAGGGAACACATTAAAAATGGAAGCTAAATGAACTTTAGATACTGATACTGGATTTGTATGTGTAAATATTAACATGTGTGATTTATGAGTTATCACATGTTAAGCTACAGTTGGTGTGGATAGTTTATTCCTAAAATGTGGTGTAAATTAGGTAACATTGTTTGGATTTAAAGAAGTTGTTATAACTTTGTTGATGAAGTCCAGAAGATCAATGTGGAAGTACAGGGCTAAACAACTGTTATGCAGATATAATAACAACAACACATTTGAAGTAACAGCTAAATCGCTGAATGGATGAGGTGTACTAATGAATGATTCTGTCTTCAATTGAAATATTTGTCCAATGAAATCGTTCATATGTTACTCTCACATTGTGAAAGTGGAAATTGAGACATTTATTTCATTTGAATTGTTATACTGTTCTAAAGTATCAAATACTATGCTAATGTGATATCTGTATTTGCAGCGACCTCCTAACTAAATCACATAGTTTAAATATCTCAGAATGTAATTCACGTTCTAAATTCAATACAGTTATCTTTAATTCTGATATTCTTAGAGTTATCTGAGCCTCTTCTTTATGTAACTCAGCTGTATGACTGTCTATCTTAGAAATTTTTTTGTGTCTAATTTAAGGTTTGTTTCCTTTAAGGCTTTAGCATCTTCACCCAGTTTTGGATGTGGCTGTCCTATTTCATTTCCAATTTTTACCTTTAATTGTCTTATTGCATCACCAATTTCTATCTTTAATCATTCAAACCATTGTGTTGTTCATATGGCTCACCCGAATCACTGTTATGCACACTGCATTGAATTGTTGACTGCACTGACATCACCCTCAGGGAAACAGTGGAGTAGTGATGCTGCTGTGTCTTAATCTATAAATGACTGAACAGTCACTGCTCACTCACTGTAATTAATCACCACCTGCCATAGTAATTGACTATCTTCTATGCTGATGTATTTTGAAAATCTTCTTGGCTGAATATAATTCTGTGACTTCAAATTATAGGTTGTCACTGTAAATTTCTTTGTGATAATTGACTTTAGTGCTTAGTTTAACAATCACAATTTTTTTATGACCTTTTTTTAATATTCTGATATGCCTTTGGTCAATATGGAAAACCCAACATTTTCATGGTAATCCTTCATGAAAAACATGTTTTTCTTCTTACATAGTCACTTCCAGTACCCTTCCTTTTTCCTGTAATATTATTCACTTTTAATCCCTCTTTATGACGTACATCACACCTAGCGATGTTCAAGCGTTTGAATAACGTCAAGGAATAAACAGTTATAGCTTAAATGGAAAATCCTGGATGGAGCAACTAAACACACACCAGAAAAAGAATTCACACTAACTTTTGAGCACTAACACTTTTTCTGGCAGTAGTACTCTCTCTCTCTCTCTCTCTCTCTCTCTCTCTCTCTCTCTCTCTCTCTCTCTCTCTCTCTCTTTCTGTGTGTGTGTGTGTGTGTGTGTGTGTGTGTGTGTGTGTGTGTGTGTGTCACAAGTCCTTCCTGGAGAGAGACTGCCTTCTGAACCTGAGTCAGTCAGAAACTCGATTCTGCATGAAAGTCAGGGTGATTGGTTGGCTGCAAATAGCATGGCATTTGCCCATCCTCCTCATACCACACTCAGGTTGGGGTGTGTGTGCTGTTACCGAATAATGTTAGGGCCCAGTAATGTCCACCTTTAAAGTTTGGGTAGCTGCAAGGCTGAATACATTGATGGGCAGAATTGATGAAATGCCTGTGGTACCCAAACCACTGCTCTGTTGAGTCTTTTGGAATGGCGTTGTTTTTTTTTTCCAGCTGCAACTTTTTACTTGTTGCTGGTGTGTTGCCTCTTACATGCTGAGTTTTGCAACTTGTGCTACCAGCTGTTCCGTAGTAGGTTCAGTAGATGCCTGCAGGTGGTGGGAAGTATTCCTGCATGTTCCAGGGTCAGTGCCATCAGCTACCATAACCGCGTGTGCTCTGGGTATGCTGTTGTTATTGTTGTTGATTTTTGCACTTGTGAAAACTTCACCTAAGCTATTTGCAATAGTGTCTGCATTTTTGCTAAGATTTGCTATTGTAAGTTGTGTGCCACGGTGATGGCACAGATTTTGGCTAGAAGTTTGTAAAGCCGTAGAACAGACAAAGATTATTCAGGCAGAAATTCAGGGCCTGCAAATGAATATAAGTATTTGAGGACTTTTGACGAAGACTTGCTGCCCATTTTGTCATCTGCAAAAAAAATTTGTTATTGTAGCTTGGATGACAATGTATAACACTGTATCAGATCTTCCTTCAGTACTGCGTGACTTTGGTGTGGTAAAATTTCTCTTCTTTCTCTTGTCACATCTTAGTCCAGATGTGGAAATACTACTTTCAATTTATCAATGTTATTTGCCACCCTGTGGTGCTGAAATATACAGTCAGCCTGCGTCAATGAGTGCTGTGATTGCATTGGTCAGCAAGCAGGACTCATAACATTTCTCTGTCAAGCATATGTAATCAATCTCATGACTTTTCATCTGTTAAAGAGAATTAATAGTTAAAGGTGCTGATCCTGAGTTGAGAAGTAAAGTCTGCTTCACTTTGATTCCTTTTTCTGGTGCTTGTATTGGCATATCTGTTGTATGAAAATATATGTTTGCAGTGCTATTGTTTTTTTATGGAGTTACCACTTTGGGAAACTTCATGCAATAGAAAATTTTAAGATAGATAGTTGCTTAGTTAATAACTGATAACATTTATTAACACTTGCCTCAGGCATAGTCATAGAGAATAAATAATAATGTAACTATGCGAACCCTTTTGTAGACAGCAATAACTTCACTCACGTGTTGTAGCAAAGTAAATCCATCATGCCACCACAATACAAAATGCTTTTGGGGAGTACAGGTAGTTCAGACTTCGAAAAATATGTGATAGGTCAATGCAGAAACCCTCCCTTGTGCAGTCTACAGGGCTACCAACAGAGGGAGGAAGACTTGATGTTACTTACAAATTTTGAATGCACAGGACAAGCAAGACCTGGCTACCTTCCAAGACTAACTGCTGCTGTTCATGTCAAATTCGTGCTCAGTCCGCAGTTTGTTAACGTATGACATAATACTTTACATACAGTGGTAATTCAAATTAATCACATATGTCAGAGGTTCCACATACAAAATCATTATCATATACCTTCTATTTATACATCACCTCTGGTTGATATAACAGCTACTGGGGAGTCTTTGCATTGCCAGAGCAGGATGCCAATCCATGAAATACTGTATTCTGCTTACAAGCTGGTACTTCCTCTTGCTAATTTGCTGAAAATGCTGTCCCAGGGTGAAGATGCACATCATCCCCCATTATGGCTCATTAACATGCACAATAAAAATAAAACCCATGCACATTATCAACACAGTTGTAGTAAACATATTATACTCTCGTAAGTAGAAGATGTTAGTCCTTCTATTTTTTTACTCTAGTGATCATTACCTTGGGTACATTCTCACCTTCCTCAGGTCTTGCCTTACATTAATACTTACACTTATTAACCACTTGTATACTGATATTTTACCTTAATTGTGAACAATTTATACATGTTTTATGCTTCTCCTCAT
Organism: Schistocerca piceifrons; assembly: GCF_021461385.2. NCBI lineage: Eukaryota > Metazoa > Arthropoda > Insecta > Orthoptera > Acrididae > Schistocerca > Schistocerca piceifrons. Next base: position 206,989,217 of record NC_060145.1, on the reverse strand, counting down.
ACGATACCTTCCGCTAGTTACTCTGTTCTGCCTGCTCGCCTTGGTCTGCAGTCATTGTATTTGAACTTCTTTTTCACCATTTTCCTTTTTTTAATCTAACATGCTATAGGTACTTATTAGGATGAATACTAAGTAATGTGTGTGCCTCCTCCTCTTTGCAGTACTTACATTACAAGATATAGTTATTTGATTACCCATCATCTTTCAAGGATCTTACTTTTTAACATTCTTCTTTAAAAAATGTCATTCACTGTTCCATGTTTGTGATTTTATTTGCAAATCAGAGTAGTCCCTTTATGCTGCAAGAATTCTGTTTCAATTTTCCATCTCTCCATTTTACCATATTTGATGTACAGTGTGTTCATGGGGATTGGAAGAGGAATTCCACCTTATGCAGACACCTTTTTTTGTTTTGGTTTCATCCAGACATGTTTCAGCACATTTTGTACTATCTTCAGTGAGGTTTTTTTTTTTTTATTTCTTTAAATCTTTTAACTTACATGATTCTATTGTACATTTAGTTTGGTAGTTATTCTGCTACACAGTCTACAACTTCTCATGGTTTTGATATTGTGGTGCTTTCTTATATGATGTTGTGGAAGTGAATAGCCAGATTCCGTGACCTATGGTCACTTGACAGTGCACTTTCTCCATTTTTTCAAAACATAGGCAGAGTTTTCGCCACCATACATGTATTTTTTGAAAAATCGAAGAAAGTGCAGTGTCAAGCGACCATAGGTCACAAAATCTGGCTATTCACTTCGCCAACAACATATGAGAAAGCACCACAATATCAAAACCATGAGAAATTGTAGATTGTGTACAGAATAGCTACCAAAATAAATGTCCAGTATAATCATGTAAGTTAGAAAATAAAAAAATAACCCACTGAAGATAGCACAAAATGTGCTGAAACATGTCTGCATGAAACATAACTAAAAATAAAGTCTCTTGCATAAGGCAGAATTCCTCTTCCCATTTCGTAGCAAGCACGGACATAGCAAGAAGAACTGCAACACCACAAGATGAATGTGTTCATGTTCGTCCACCACCTTTTCTGTTGATTGGCTATATGCACCCTTTCCCCCTCACAACATATGATGTGACTGACATGTGACGCACAAATATGCATCATAAAATTTCATCTAAGTGTTGTCATCATATTGTCTCATGTGTAATTTTCCTAGGCTACCCTGTGGAGACAGGTTGTACTAAGACAGTGTGTAAGAAGGAAGGGTTTCAGCAATAGAAACTTGTGAATGTGAAAGAGTGCGAAAGACAGAGTTGGCCCTCCGGTTGGAGAAGTAAGAAATGAAAAGAAAGATGGGCTCATTAAGATCGAAGAAAGGAAGAAGATAGCCTCGAAAGATTTTGTCCTATACCACCCACCACCCAAAGGCAATCCGTTCTGCTGATGTTCTTAATTGTGATGCTGGAGGGGAGAAGTTGCTTGGCATTCCCTACAGAGTGGTCTTGTCACAATTCCACTGTCACAGAACCCAAAAAGTGACTCCAGTGAACCCATGTTTTAAGCATCAGAGAAAGAACAAACACCACATGGTGGAGGGGAAAATATGTATCTCATCAGTCATTAGTGTCCTGTGTCCATCTGTCTACTGTCCAACTTTTAATACTACTACACTGATACTTCCCCTAGAAAATCTTCATACACTCAACCATTTTACATTAAATTTTATTAGCAAATTGTAACAAAAAATCTCCCGTATAAAAAGAAATTCATTGCTGACACTTGTTCACTTGTCTATATTGCCCTTTTTTTCTTGTTGACTTTCTACAATCACCCATATTCATCTGATGCATTACTGCCACACTGTCAGCGATAAACCATAATGTTAGAAAACTGAACAGCTGATTGGTAGCAGTTGAGATGCTTAGCACTCTTCTTCTCATACATGTCACGTTAGCTGATATACCTTCTCATCAAGCTTAAGTTATTGCGTGCAAGTACCAAAAACAGAAAAAAATACAGCATCCATACAGAATAGAAAAAAATATATATTTGAAATGACACGAGTTTTAACCAGTTAAATGTCATTCATATGTGTATGAGGTATCATTTTATAAGTGATTATGTGTATTCTGGTCTGACTTAGGTGTTTCATGTGTCTAATTGTAGGATAGGATAGTTAGAGATAATATCTTTCAGAAGAGTATAGGCTAGAAAAATAAAGAAGAAACTGTTCTACAGAAAATGAAAGTATAAATAGTAGAACACTTAACTCGGGGCCTGATAGACGTCATCCTACCAAACTTGCTTAGAATGCAGGTTTCCCCAAGGACTGATTAGAGTAAGG